>NW_012115932.1:6740574-6793458 GCF_000951035.1 Colobus angolensis palliatus
ATGTATGTTTGCTGTGCTTAGAAAACTTTTGTTTTATTCTTTACCAAATTAATTATTTTATGTAGATTTTAAATAAATTATTCATTTCTAAAGAAAAAAAAAAAAAAAAGATATACACACAGAGACACACCATAATGAAAACTCTGAAAGTCAAAGACCAGGAGAAATATCTTATTAAAAGTGGCAAAAAATAAATTAATAAGTAAAGAATTCATCACCTATAAGAAAAAGCCCAATAAGATTAACAGCAGACATCTCTTCAGAAACAAGGGAACGCAGAAGACAGTGGAAAAAAAAATACTCAATCAATGCTTGGGAGATGGGAGAAGAAAAACCTATGAACCAAGAATTCTATGTCCAGCATAACTATTTTTATAATAATAAAGGATTATACATGGTGACCAAGTGGTTTTTATTCCAGGAATTCAAAGTTGGTTGAAATTCAAAAATAAGTTAATACAACACACCATGTCAACAGAATAAATATAAAACCCACCTGAGCATCTCAAGAGTCAGAAAGAGTACTTGACCAAATCCAAAACATTTCTGATAGAAATACTCAACAAGCTAAGAATAGAAGGGAACTTCTTCAACCTGATAAAGAGTATCTATGAAAACCCACAACTACCATTATACTTAATGGAAAAAAATTAAATTATTTTTCTCTAAGACTTTAAACAAGACAAGAATGTATTCTGTTGCCATTTCCACTTAGTATTCTTTTAAGACTTCTAGCCAGGGCAATTTAGTAAGAAAAATAAATTAAAGGTATTTAAATTGGCAACAAGGAAGTAACACTATCCCTCTTCCTAGATGGCATAATCTTATATAGAGAAAATTATAAGAACTTGTCTAAAAAACTATTAGAACTAACAAAAAAGTTCAGAAAGGTTGCAAAATAACAAATAAATATATAAAATTCTGTGTGTTTCTATATGCTTGCAATAAAATTCCAAAAAATAAAATTAAGAGAATTATTTTATTTTAAAATAGCATCAAAAATAATAAAGTGCTTATAAATAAATTTTACAAAAAGGAGTGCAAATTTTATACTCTGGAAAACACAAGACATTTTTGAGAGAAATTAAGAAGTTCCAAATAAACAGAAGTCATTCTATGGTGATTGATTGGAAGATCTAATATTGTTTAGTTGGCAATTATTATGGAATAAGTTGTACTCTGCCTCCAAAATTCATATGTTGACATCCTAATTAATCCTCAGTACCTGAGAATGTGACTATATTTGGATATAGGGCCTTTAAAGAGGTAATTAAGTTAAAATGAAGTCATTAGAATGGACCTCATCCAAAATGACTGATGTCCTTATAACAACAGGAAATTTGCACACAGATGCATATACAGGAAAAATGATGTAAAGGCACAGGTAGATGTTGGCCATCTATGAGCCAAGGAGAGAAGTCAGAGAAGAAACCAGCCATGCTGACACCCAGATCTTGGACTTCTGGCCTTCAGAGTTGTGACAAAATAAATTCCTATCATTTAAGCCACTCAATCTCTGGTACATTGTAATGGCAGCCCTTACAATTTAAGACAGAAATAATTCCCAAATTGACCTACAGATTCAATGCAATTTCCATCAGAATCCCAGCTGGTTTCTCTGTAAAAATTGACAATCTGCTTTTAAAATTCGTATGAAAACTCAAGTAACCCAGGAATAGTGAAAACATTCTTGAAAAAGAATAACAAATTTAGAGGTGTGACACTTTTCAATTGCAAAACTTAAGGTAAACCTACAGTAATCAAAATAGCATACTATTTGCATAAAGACAGAGATATAGATCAAACAAATAGAATTGAATTTCCAGAATTAAACTCTCACATTTTTTATCAATTGATTCTCAACAAAGTTGCCAGGACAGTTTAGTAGGGGGAGGGGGAAGAAGTCTTCTCAACAAATGATACTGGGAGAACTGGGTATCCACTTACAAAAGTATAAAGTTGGACCCCTATATCACACTGTGTACCAAATTAACTCAAAGTGGATTAATAACCTATATATAAGAAGTAACACTATAAAACTCTTGGCAAAAGAACATAGGCACAAATCATAGCCTTGGGTTTGGCAATGTTTTCTTAGATAAGACACCAAAAATACAAGCAACAACAAATATATTGATAAATTTGACCTCTTTAAAATAAAAGACATTTGTGCCTTAAAAGACATTATCAAGAAAATGAAAAAATAACTCAGAAAATGGGAGAGAATATTTGCAAATTATATGTCTGATAAGGGACTTGTATCTAGACTATCTAAAAAGCTCTTAAAGTCAAGAGTAAATCATGTAACCCAGTTTTACAATAGACAAAGAATTTGAGTAGATATCAAGAAGATATACAAATAACCAATAAGCACATGGGAAACATGTTCAGTACCATTAGTGATCAGGGAAATGCAAATCAACATCACAAGTGAGATACCACCTCACACTCACTGTGATGCTTATACCAAGAAGATAAATAATCAGTGTTGGAGAGGATATAGAGGATCAGAACTCATATGCTGCTGGTAGAAATGTAAAACAGTGCAGCCACTTTAGAAAGCAGTCTGGCTATTCCTCAAATGATTAAACACAGAGCTAACGCATGATCTAGCAATTGCATTACTAGGTATATATTCAAGAGAAATAAAAACATATCCACAAAAACTTGCACACAAATGTTCACAGGATCTTTATTCAGAACATTCAAAAGGCAGAAACAACCCAATGTCCATCAACTGATGAATGAATAAACAAAATATGGATAAATAATCATATACTGGAACATTTTTTCAGCAATAAAAAACTAATTACAAACTCGGGAGGCTGAGGCAGGAGAATCACTTGAACCCGGGAGGCAGAGGTTGCAATGAGCTGAGATCGAGCCATTGCACTCCAGCCTGGGCAACAGAGCAAGATTCTATAAAAAAAAAAAAAACAAAAAAAACAAAACAAAAAAAAACACACCTGCTATATACCACAATGTGGAACAATCATGAAGACATTATGTCAAGTGTGAGAAGCCCATCACACAATACCACATATTAGATGCTTCAATTTAAATTAAATGTCCAGAATAGGCAAACGTATGGAGACAAAAAGTACATTAGTGGTTGCTTAGACGGCAAGAGGAATGGAAGAACTGAGGAAGGAGTGAAAGGGTAAAGATGTTTTAAAACTGATTATAGTGATTGTTGAATAACTCTGTGAATATCCTAAAAATCATTGAATTTTATACTTTAAATGATTTAATTCTGTGGTATGTGAATTGTATTTTAATAAAGTTGTTACAGAAAAGGTTTATCTCACTTTTCCTTTGTCATGTCTATGTATTTCATCAAAGAACATATAAATTATTAGTGATGGATAACACAATAACCAGTCCTTTAGACACTGTGTCATAAGAGTACGGACAATTAAGTTATAATAAAAATAATGATGAAAATATATAAGATGATACCTCTCTATAGGGTGTCAATGAATCTTATAAGAAGAGATACCTTACAAAGACTTGACAGGTTAGAGATGAATGCCAGGAATCACCTAAACTGATTTCTGAAGGAGTATGGCAAAATAGGCAAAGCATTTCAGTAATACACAAGAGCATGCACAAGTTCCAGAGGCAAGAGAAACTATATGGCAGGAGCAGGAACCCTGAATTATAATCATGCAATATGCTACAACGAAAAATTAAAGGAAGAGAGAAAAAAACTTAGGGTTAGAGAAGTAGGTGGAGACCACATTGTCTCACTGATTGGCCAAAGTGGAGAGTAGGGCTTTGTGATTATGAATGGGAACAGCCAACTTCTACAGGATCATATTGCTTCATGCAGGGTCCTTTATTGCTGGCAACTTCCTGGTTTATTGTGTCTTACACGTGTTTTTTAGAGGTGTCAGGGATTCATGAAACAGGAAAAATTTTACTTGCAATTTAAACTCAATCTCTCTGAAATGCCACTTTTTTTCTTAATACTAAATATTCGTGTTTTCTCTTCAAACCAAATCACCTGGTATCACATTCTTCTTAAGTCTTATGACTGTTACTTTTTAATATTGTTTTTCTTCTCCACTGGAATATAACAGCTATCAAAGCAGAAAACCTGTTTTGTTTGCTGCTGCATCTTCAGTGCCCCAACTAATATATAAAACATGGTAAGAATTCAACAAACCTATATAGAATCTATGAAAATACATCAATCTCTCATTGGTTTCCAATTTCATTTATCTGCTTAAGATATTTTAATAATATGTGGAATTCACATACCTTTATAAAATTTCTCATAAGTGGAAGAAGAATTGGTGATGGGGAGGGACTGGGAAAGGGTAAGGAAACTGTTGTTTTTCTCAAATCTATCTTTTGAAAGATAAATATCATTATCCTTTAAAAAGCTGAGAACGTAACATCAACTATCAGCTTCCAAAAGAATCTCATCAAGGTATTGACCTTTGGAGCACATGTCAGACACACTGATTTACCTAGGTGAACAAGAATCCACAGCTTCATCTGGATTTTCTATTTTCCTTTGTAATATTTAGTTTTAAAAAACCTGACTTACATGGTTACCATGGAAATGAGTGAAATGGTGAATCGTGAAGCTTTCAGAAGAATGCTGCATAAATGTGAAAAGCTACTTTTATTAATATTTTTACAATGTTGGTAGCTCTCATGATACAGAAGATTCAATAGAAAAAGAGAAAAGTTGATTATTATAGTCCTAACGCTCAGTATGTGATGTAAATGCGGTGAAAAAAATCCATACATTGTGGCAATGAATAAAAAAATACAGGAAGATTAGTTCTATACTCTGATTTGTTATTTTATGTAAGTAAATATATCATAAACCATAACCTCTCTGAAGCAATATAATAGCAATTCACTTATACATGTGTATAGGTTCTTTTGTGTAATGTCAGCATCATAAAGTCTTTTCTCTTTACTGTCAACCTAAGCACACAGCTCTTCCGTTTTGAAGCCCAGCTCTTTTTAAAAAAGCTTCTGACATCATTTAATGTGAAAAGAAAGAAGTGTACATCTGTGAACCCAATAAGGTAACCATAGTGGGGGACAAGGTTTTAACAGTTACAAAAGTATTGCATAAAATATTTATTGACCATTGTTTGGAAGAATGAAAAAATCCAAAAGATATAATCAGATTCCCTAGGTGGAAAATGGATACCAAAGAGCTTTCAACTTTATATGTAAATTACACACTATGATATATTTTTAATAGCAGCTAATACAGCATAATTACATTATTTTTGGCTTATTTAGAAATTGTCATTCTCAAATTAAATAATTTTAAATTGGCTTTATTCAAAATATATGCAATAGCTACAATCAATGGAATGATTTTCAAACGTGATTTGTAAGATAGTAGCTTATACAAGACCAACTAAATTGTTTATTGCTTTCAGGACTGCTGCCTATCTTGAAGACTGTTATCATATCCGAATGGTGCTTATTGAGCAGAGTACATTTTCCTTTTTTGTCCCAAAGCTAATTCTTCAAGTTCTGTCATTTTAGAAAAGGAGATAACCATAAGGACTAGTAAGCTAACGTGTAACCTCCCCGCACTTCATTAGTTTTCTGGATGTTAAGGGATAGTTGCCAAATGGCACTTTGACATATATTGTTAAAAGTCTAAAATAAAAGTTCACTTTAAATTTAAACTTTTAAGTCCTGGATGGTGTTCTAGAGGTCCATCTATGAGAACTAACCGTTTTCTTCTGCATTAAGTATATGAGAATATATAAGGGTTACTTTTAAGACTCCTACAATTATAACTTATTTGAACTTGATGAGTCTCATTTATCCCTCCAAGAATATTATATTATAAGATCAATAAATAATGCAAAACAGATTTGCCTGCTATGGAAGGTCAAGGAAAGTAATTTCTTCTAGTGATAGGGAGAAATATTAGGAGATGAAGGTAATGTTCAAAAGATTGTGTGTGGTGTTTGAAGTTACCTGCCACGATAGAATAATCAATAACTAACTGGAAAGACCTTCATTTGATCATTCATGCCTCACTGCTCTAGAGCATTATTAAATATTCTCTTGGTCTCTCAGCAGGTTGCCTTTGAAGTTGCCACATGGAACATTTTTGTGCATGAAGGACTATAATTTAGAAAAAAAAAGTGATACTGACAGGTAGCTACAAGACAAAAAGAGATATAATAAACTTGTACATATTTCATCAATTACTCAATGATCTTGATTTACAAATTATTTTTATCAAAATATGCTTGTTTCCTCTTGAGAAGTCAGTTTTGCCAAATGGCCAACCATAGTCTATTGACCATTTGGAAGTACTGGACATAGGGAAAACATTTAAATTATAGCTGGTCCATTATATGGGAGATGTTCATAAAGATGCAATGAATATTTTTTCACCCAAGTATTTTTTGTCAGAAGTTATGATAAATTAAAATGGTTTTCTTTAGGAATATCATATTTTGCCTACAGAAGTATTAATGAAAACATTTGCCAAGTCAAAACAAGAATTCAGAACTACTGTGCCATGGGTGTTTTCACTTTCCAAAGTCCTAAATATGTAGCAAACATGAAGCAGAGCACAAGTGTAGGCTGAAAGAGGAATTTTATGCATGACCACAAAGGTGGTGTGGCCCAAAGCATTGAAATGGCTCATGTTTACAAAAATCCAGGATCCTACAGAAAATTTTGTAATTTATGAAGAATTAACCCTTAGGGAGGAGTCAGTTTTGACTAGAATTACATTCACATACACACACACACACACTCATTTGAAAAGATCACCCAAACCAACACTAATGGTAAGAGTGAGATGAAATTTACATGAAGAAATTCATGGCATGATCCTTAAACAATGACAAATCTTTCATTCCATCATAATGTTCCCATTCAGTCAAAAGGCATTCATTAAAATTTACAATGGATTTACAACAGGAAATGAAAATACAAGGGTAAATAAGACACATTCCTTACTCTCAAATCATGGGGAAACTAGGCAGATAAATAGATTGCACTATTGTGTAACAAAACCCTGTTCACAGAGAACAGCACACGATTCTACCAGGAGGAGCCAAGACAATGTCCGTAGAGATGATGCTTTTACTAAGTCTTGATGAGTAAGAAGGAGTTTGCTATACTGAGAAAATATGAGATGACAATCTCTGGAAAGTGCATAGATTGGGTAAAGGACGTTTGAGAATCATGAAAAATTTAGTGTTACAGAGCACAGAATGCAAAGAATGATGTGGCACTAGCATAGCTGAAGCAGGGTTTGTTGCTATCCTTTTTTACATTTTCAGTAGATAAAGTTCAGCAGATAGCAATTTGAACATGATATTTAGTTAGGGCAGTGGTAACATTAAGGAAGCTAATCAATAAGGTTTATAATAGATTACGTTGAGAAATGAGGGGCAAGGCAGAAGTTAAGGGTGATGCTAATCTTTCTTGCATATATTTACAGTGATAATGCCACTCAACAAGATAGAAAATAAAAAGAAAAAACCTAAAGGCAGCGAATTCTACTTTTTACATTTTAAGTTTGAATTACAAATTTACTTGGTTTTAGGAACAAAGAAGAGGAGTCAGGTGCAGGAGATGTTGAAATAAACAGCTCAAGATGGCACTTGAAATTTGGGGAGTAAATAGTATCATTCATAGACAGCAAGAAGGAAAAAAGAGAATTAATGACATTAAGGAATAAAGGAGAATGAGGAGAAGTCAAAAGTTCAGAGGAAAGCTAGGGGCATGGAGGTGAGGAGTGGGCAGGTAGTGAGGTAGAATGATTTTCTGAAAGCCTAGAAAAGATTCTTCTAAGGAAGAAAGGCAGGAGGATTGTGACAAGACTGTAAAACACAGAAAAAAGGTCAAAGAAAAAACTGAAATAGGCTACTGGATTTAGCAATTGAAAAATAAGTCATTGGACTTTGAAAGAAGACTGTGTAATAGAGACACAAACTAGGTGTCCATGGGCTGAAGCATTGGAATGAAGTGATGATGTGCAAATGATATTACTAAGTCTAGAAAGAAGTTCCAGAAGGATGGAAGACAGTAACTAAGTCTAGTTTAGTTAAAGGTGTTAAGTGTGAGTGCAGCTTTATTGGTCATTATTTTTTTCATAGAATGAAGGGCAAATAGGAACATCTAAGTGTGTTTTTAAACAAAGTGCTTTTATACAAAGTGAAAGACAAAAACAAATGCACAAAGTTCTAAATAATTTGTAATAGAGCCTTTATCTTAGAAAAGGTAGGCGGGCGCGGTGGCTCACACCTGTAATCCCAGCACTTTGGGAAGTCGAGACGGGCAGATCACTTGAGTTCAGGAGTTCGAGAGCAGTCTGGCCAACATGGTGAAACCCCGTCTCTACTAAAAATACAAAAATTAGCTGGGTGTGGTAACGCACACTTGTAGTCGCAGCTACTGGGGAGGCTGAGGTGGGAGAATTGCTTCAACCTGGAAGGCGGAGGTGGCAGTGAGCCGAGATCGCACCATTGTACTGCAGCCTGGGAGACACAGAGAGACTCCGTCAGAAAGAAAGAAAGACAGAAGGAGAGAAGGAGAGAGAGAAAGGGAGAGAGAAAGAGAGAGAGAGAGAGAGAGAAAAAGAAAGAGAAAGAAAGAAAAAATGGCTTATCTCAAAGGAAATAGGAAGATACAATGACACATGGAACTTTAGGTATGTTTACAAACGACAAGGAGCAAAGAAGTAAATGTTGCAACATAACTTCTATTTTCCTGGAAATGTAAATTTCTCATCTCTTCGGAGGTGTTGGTGTGGCTTGGATCTGTGTCCCCATCCAAATATCATGTTCAATTATAATTCCCAATGTTGGAGATGGGGCCTGGGTGATTGGATCATGGGGATGGTATCTCATGAATGTTTCAGCACCATCCCCTTGGTGCTGTTCTAGTGATAGTGAGTGAGTGAGTTATCCTGAGATCTGGTTGTTTAAAAGTGTGTGGCCTCTCCCCTCACCATTCCTCCTGCTCAGGCCATATAAGAGGTGCCTGCTCTCCTTCACCTACTGCCATGATTGTAAGTTTTCCGAGGCCTCCCCAGAAGCTGAGCAGAAGCCACTACCTTTCTTGTACAGCTGCAGAACAGTAAGCAGATTAAAGCTCTTTTCTTTATAAATTACCCAGTCTCACATATTTATTTATTTATTTATGTATTTTGTTGAGACAGAGTTTCACTCTTGTTGCTCTTATTCTCTCTTGCATGAAAATTTTGTTAAAACAGACAACCAAATTGCATTCTATCTTTGTATATTATTAATATTAAGCTAATTTTAATAAAACCTTATAAACAAATCTAATTTTAATCAGTTGGATCATAAGTTAAGACTTCCATAAACCTTTTATAACCTTTTGCAATTTTCCATTAAAGAGCAGATTAATACTACAAGAAAATGTTCTAATTCGAACACATGGACCCAGATGCTGGCCTTTCATTAGAGTGCTTTTGATATTAATGTTTAATTTATAGGAACACTCAAATAATCTTATCTCTGAAAATCAGTCCTTACAGTCTCACACATCCAACTCTTCCACAATAGTCCCTGCCCCTATAGGAGGTTGAAGAGTTTTAATTTCCAACCCTGTCTCTCACAAAACAGTTCATTCTGTTTGTCACCTTCTCCTAGGTCTGAAGACAAGGCTTTGCATAGGGGATCAAAGTTCAAAATTTAGCAGGGGTCAGCACCTTTTTCAGAACCAGGAGTCAAAGCTCTGTTAACTTAATAGCATAAGGATTAGTTAATAAGATATTTATACTACAGAAACTCCTATCATTCTAACATGTCACATATTAAAACACTGATTATTTTATCTAATAGTTACTGCCTGCAACACTTCAATCCACTGTATTAGTTTACTCATTGCATATGTCTAATTGCTAGCATTCTAGTGATAGAACTGTGACCAAACACATCACAAATGTGATAAGTCCTATGCCAAAGTTATCAAAGTAAGGGAACTAACTTTTCTCTCCATCATTTAAAAAAATGATAAATGCAAATTTCAGTTCTGGAAACTCAATATGAAAATAAATAATTTTGTTTTGCTTAACTTCTGTACTACAAAACAAGGACAAAGTAAGAACAATCTCCCAATAATTTCTTTTCAGCTATTTCAAAGAGTGTTATCACATATTTCTAAGACTCGTTTCCAGATACAGTACTGATAACTGATTAGGTAATTTTCGCCACTAAAATCTTCAATCCAATGCAACATTTGTACATATTTCATTTCCAAGTACACACATGAAGATCCATCAGTGACAAATGATTGGGATAAAAAAATCATTAGAAAGTCTCACTGTTTTTATTAATTCTTAATTAATTAATACTTAAACCAGGTAAATGTCATTTAATGTTAATAATGGTAAAAACAACTAAAGTAGTATGAGAGAAATCCCAGTCAATATAATTTCCTTAAGGACAAAGTCAGTCTTTCCTAAACTTTAAAACTTTGTACCCATATCACAGTTTTTTTCTCATTATAAGAAAAGATCTGAAACAAACTCAAATTATTAATTTAATTGAATTACTTTGGATATATACACCATTTCAGCATTTCTACTTGCATCTACTTTTCCAAGTAACAAAATAAATAACACATTATTTCTCTTCATAACTTATAAAAATAAGTCTTTTATTTATTTATTTGTTTATTGTCAGGAACCTTCAAGCTCTTATAGCTCTCTGGATCAGAGGTGTACAGTGTTATCCAGAGCCTTAAAAAAAAAAACACATGATGGATATTTTCTTCCTGGTATACAAACTCATGTCTTTAAGTCCAACAATACCATTATACTATTTTGTGCATTAAAAAAATTCTCTTTAGGCATGTGACCAATAAATTCTTTAGTGCTAGTATTATCTATGCAGAATAGCAAATACAGTGTGATGCAATACAAGCATTTATATGAAATTTAGTTCCACGCTAAACCTGGCTTCATGCTTAGCTATATTTAAAAAGAACTGCTAAACTGTCAATGTATTTTTTTTACAATATTTCTTATTTTACCTTCATCAAGATTAAGAGCCTTAACAATGAGCAATGTTAATTAGCCAAATTCTCCAATTTTTCATTAGGTTTTAAAGAATATTTTACTATCTAAATTTTTCAAGTTTCTATTTTCTCTGTATGTGAATGAACATTGGCACAGAGAAAAACAGGAAAAACTACATATGACTTACACAGACCATCTATGAATTGTTTGGACTTTCTGTTTTGTCCTAAATTTTTTCTCTTCTTTTTTTTAATAACCAGTTATTTTACTTTAGGGCAAATATTTACCATACATACAAAAGTATTCTCATTTTTTATAACTGTTCTTACCAAAAAATACATCTTTATATTCATAACTTTCTTCATATCTCTCTCCCCTACTTACTGGTTTCTTTCTACCTTGTTTCATAAATAACCTTTTCAAGTCTGTAATTTGAATTAACCTTTAGATAACTTCTGAAATAGACAAAATTATTCTTTTTCTCACTAAGAATATATCTTCTTTGGCATGTTTTATATGCAGAGTTATATATTAACTATAATCCTTATCCTCAGTAACCTTAAATTTTAGTGAAAACCTAGGAAGCATAAATTCCTGAGCTGCATCTCAGATACTGGCATTTTATAGATGAGACTTATTCCACAATTTCTAGAAATATGTTTTTCCATATCATAACTTTTTCATAATTGGAAATGGCCCAGACATCCAACGAGCACCAAAAATAATTTTAAGGTTTTAAATTACACAAAATTTTCACCTACAACATTTATCCTATTTACGTATGCTCAATTCTTTTATTTTTAAATTTATCTATATTACTTCAGAAAAATTTATAGCCAGTGAACAATAGGCGCTCACCTAAGTAAGAACCTTAATATTTTTGCCAACAATGCAGAAGATTCAGCTCACATTAACTTAGTCTCGCTTGTTAAAGAAGGCACACAAACCAATATCATTTTATTTTAGCTGGGTTTATAGTCTTTTATCCTCCTATGGCAAACCCTGACACCTCAAAATATCTAGCAGAGACAAACATAAAACCCAGATAAAAAGGTACACTGACAATTCCAAAGACATTTCTATTTTTCTTTTGTCAATAATTTTAAAGCCAGCTTGTCCATTAAAGGTTTACTTAAGTTACGTGAACTTGAAAAATACTTTAGACTTTCTTAATTTATGAGTGGTCTTTTATTTATAAGCCAGTATGGTAGACACAACATATAATATAATAAATCTATATACACAAACACATGTAGACATTCACACATCACATAAACACAGATTCAACAGCTTTTACCTCAGAACTCTAGTTGTGAGATATCAGTGGAAACTCACCACTTTACATGACTATACTGTGTTTGCCTCAGCAGGTAACCCACTGAAGGCTGTCATCCAAAATGCTGGGCAAAGCAGTTTTCATGGCAGTTTGATGTTTAAAGGCCAAACCTCCCCACACTCCAAAGAACACTGGCCAAACAGCACCACAGAAGAACATCACATACTAACCAGGCCTGACTCTGCTTAGAACAGCAGCACAAAAGCCTGGATGCATGAAACTCCATCACACTTTCCCATGCAACAGCAAACTCCAGATTCCAAACAGTATTGCAATAGGTTATAAGCTTTCTCCCGTGACACACACAATAACCAAAACGCAATCCAACCACTGCAGCAGCAAACAAGCCCCAAGAGTGTCCAAACTCAAACAGTCACGTGCTTCCTGCTCTCAGTCAGTTGGGTTTTTTCAACCTGCAAATGGAAATTCCTTTACAAATTTTCCAAATTGAGAGGAGCAGATCCTGCTCTCTGGGCCCACAAAGGACACTCACCTATCCAGGTAGGTGTCAAACTTCAAAGGCTGTTCTTCTGAGGCAATCAGGAACATGACTGGGGCCAGCAGTGACAGGGCCAGAGAGAGGGAAACACACCTCTATCCAAAATTGGGCAGGTAGCTGCTTCAGAGGGCTTCTGAGACTCCTGGCCCATGGCAGCAGATCCACTAGCAATGCGTTCCCAGTCAGGGAACCAAAATCTGTTACCAAAACACCAGGGTTTTAGTCTAGGTCCTGTTGCGCACCATACAGTAAAGCTATCACTGAAATGACTACTGCCAGGGAAGAAGGCATTTCGGGTCCTGCAGCCAAGGAGATGGGAGATTGGTCTTAAATTCATCTCCCTAATCAACTAAAATTAAGGGTTTACATAGCAGGGAAGAAATTTAATATTGTGTGGGAAAACATGAAGTAGGTAGGGGTAAGGAAGCAAAATGAGGAGCCTGGCTCTCATTGTCTGGATGCAGTGATCTGGTGGTTTCCTGGGCCCTCTCCTCAGAAAGGAACTCAGATTTTTAAAAATGTAAGTTTCAAGCTTTAAGTTGAGAAGACACCATTTCTTTTTTTTAATTCTTTAAGTTTAATTTTTCCATAAGTTATTGGGGTACAGGTGGCATTTGGTTACATGAGTTAGTTCTTTCGTGGTGATTTGTGAGATTTTGGTGCACCCATCACCTGAGCAGTATACCCTGCACTCCATTTGTAGTCTTTTATCTCTTACCCCCCTTTCACCCTTTCCCCCAAGTCTCAAAGTCCATTATATCCTTCTTATGCCTTATAGCTTAGCTCCCTCATATCAATAGAACATATGATGTTTGGTTTTCCATTCTTGAGCTACTTCACTTAGAATAATAGTCTCCAGTCTCATGCAGGGTGCTGCAAATGCCATTAATTCATTCCAATGGCTGAGTAGTATTCATCGTATATGTATACTAGAGTTCTTTATCCACTCATTGATTGATGGGCATTTGGGTTGGTTCCACAATTTTGCAATTGCGAATTGTGCTACTATAAATATGTGTGTGCAACCATCTTTTTTGTATAATGACTTGAGAAAACTTAATTTCTATGTTTATCCAAAATAACCATCTATGGACTATTGGATCACTTAAAATATATCTAAAAGAAGAATACAAAATTATTAATAATTATTATCTCTAATGAGTGGAAAGGTGGATTTTAACAATTATACCCTTTGTTAGGCCTTTTTAAAATCTTTTTGCAATGTGTATGTAACCATGTTACTTTTTTTTTTTTTTTTGAGACAAGGTTTTGCTCTGTCACACAGGCTGGAGTTCAGTGGCACAATTATGGCTCACTGCAGCCTCAACCTCCTGAGTTTAAGTGATTTTCCTACCTCAACCTCTGGAGTAGCTGGGACCACAGGTACACACCATGCCCAGCTAATTTTTTACTTTTAGCAGAGATGGGGTCTCACAATGTTGGCCATGCTTGTCTCAAACTCCTGGCCTGCCTCAAGTGATCTAACCACCTCAGCCTGCCTAAGTGTTGGGTTATAGAGTTGAGCCACAGTGCCCAGCGAACATTTTTAAAACAATTTATAAAAATAAATACAACCTCTCTTGCCCTGAAAAAATAAAGAATGCCTTCTCTTAGAAAAGGATAGAAAAGAAGATAATTAATGGGAGCTATGTTTGTATTTAAGAACTAGAAGCGGAACCTCAGAAAGGTCTAGTATCTGCTGCTGCGTGCCTATGATTTCATTCTCTTGTGATAAGGGCGGTGAGGGGGGCATGGCAGTGAGCAGACAATAGGACTCCTGCTCCATTAGCATATATTTTATATAAACTGTTCAAACCTAAAGTGTCTTAGGTGGAAAATGTATGTATTAGTAAAAGCTTGGGCCCCTAATCCTGCTAGCTGTACATGAAACATCAGTAAAGCAGAGGAATCCAGGGGCTAACCCTGAGTTAACTCAGAGCTTCAGAGAGAAACCTTAGGTTAACGACCCCACACTAACTAGGTTCAGCATAGACTAAAGAGCTATTCTTGCTTCTTCCTCTACCTGTGCGTTTCCCCTTTTCTTTGCATTAAATGCAACCTTTCCAAGGCAACATTTTTTAAATCATTTCTCTCAATTACTGCCTCCCTTCATTTTTATCTATGGCAACCACTGCATTATTTCCTATCATTTATTATAATTTGTCATTATTAGTTTATTTGTTTTGTATTTGTTTATTGACTGTAGTGCCCCCTACAATATACGTTCCATGAAGGCAGGGATCATGACTATCTCTCTGAATACTTTATTTAGACAGTGGTAGATATATAGATTTATTATATTTATTTCATAAACAAATAGAACATTAAATAAATCATCATTGTTCCATATACCAAATAGCTCTCATTTCACCAAGCTGGGAAAAAATAGGAAACTATTGATCGTTTTACTTGTAGTTCCCATTACAGGAATTGTCTCAGTCAACGCAGAATTCATTTTTAATGCATTTCCTGGTTGTCACAGGCAAGATAAGTGGGATTATTTCTGTATTTTTTATTTTACATTTTAGGAAAACACATATGTTCATTCTATGGAATTTCATTGGATTTTGGGGGGGAAATTTGAGGAACAGGCCTTGAAATTTACATAAGAGTTCAAAATTGGCTGGGCACAGTGGCTCACGCCTGTAATCCCAGCACTTTGGGAGGCAGAGGCAGGTAGATTGCTTGAGCCCAGGAGTTCAAGACCAGCCTGGGCAACATGGTGAAATCCCATGTCTACAAAAACTACAAACATTCGCTGGGTGTAGTGATGCATGCCTGTAGTCCCTGCTACTTGGGAGGCTGAGGTGGGAGGATGGCTTAAGTGAGCTCGGAAGGCAGAGGATGCAGTGAGCCAAGATCAGGCCATTGCACTTCAGCTTGGGTGACAGAGCTCGACTCTGTATCCAAAAAGAAAAAATAAAAAAATAAAAAAGTTCAAAATTATTTGAAGATTTTTGAATTTTTTTCAAGAAACAGATCAAATTAGGAATCTGTTTAAACCATCAATTTCTCATATTTTTAAAATGTTTGCCATTTGAAGTAATTAATTTTGATAACTAAGGGTTTGGCTGTTTCTTAGCAAATTCTTTGGAATACCTCTATAATCTCGACTATTGTTGATATTTTAATTGGAAATCTCAAGGAATTGCTGAGTTCCTAATTTACACAAAGAATAACTCAAAGAAGGGCATATTATGCACAATTATTTAACATTTTAATTATAAATGAATTTAAGAAACACTTCTGAGAACTCTTAATGCTATCTGAATCTGCATAATTTAGATCTTGTAGAAATGTGTTGGGGCCTTTTAAATTCTTGCTCACTGAAATACACTTTCAAGACATCTTTTAAAATTTTCAAAAATAGGCTTAAATTAAATTTATATTTCAAATTAGGTTTTAATCCTCTTCAGACAAAGCTCAACCTTAATTATGGTTTTCCCACAGCCAAGTTTCCTTACAGAGAGTTATCGTTTAGACGAATTGCTTTCACAAGAAAATCTTTACTAATTATTTTTAACATTAGGGCTAAAACATTATCTCACTTCCCTTATTGGATTAGGGCTTCATCACCACCATAAATAATGCATATTATGAGACCTGGCCCTGTTTTGGTTAACAAAAAGACATTAAACTGCGAACTTTTCAATGTTGCAATTACTGCTGCCTCTTTAAGTACATTCATCTGTATTCACTGTAATAATGGATTCAATGACAAGTTGGTTGACCTTCTCAAGTTTCTGATGCAAATCAATATTCATAAATAAAAACTGTAAGAGTCTGCTATTTATAATCCAAAAAAACTGTCATGGCCAATAGCATTTCTAAATCCTGCTTAATAAACCACTTGACTCTGCTTGTATAATTGAGAGAGAAGAAGGCTTGTGTCTGAATTATCTAGATAAGTGCTTAATTCTGGTGGGAACAATTTGAACCTAATGTCATTTTTCATAATGTGCATATTAGTTATACTTTAATATCAGACAGTTTGTGGTAAGCCACGTTCAGGTTATGGACTTAATATCTAAGTAAAAAACAAAACATAAAAAAAAAATTCCTCCGTGGTTTTCAACAGGTAGTCCCTGGACCAGCATTATCAGCAATACTACTTGGGAACTTGTGAAAAATGATATTCTGGGTCCCTGTCTGAAGTCTGCTGAATCAGAAACTGGGTATGAGTGTATGGTACTCTGTGCCTTAACAAGCCCCCTAGTTGATTCTGATACTAAAGTTTGAGAGCCCCTGCTTTATATCTTCTGCAGTCCTCAGTGGTCTCTTGAGTGCTGGCATCTCCCCTTGCAGTGTAAGCCTATGGCTCAGCGCTCCTCTGACCTAGAGAGTTGTTCCCTCTACATGGACTGCGTTGGCCTCTGAAGTTTATAGGTTCACCTCCCCAACAAACGAGGGAGATGCTGGGAATCTGTAATGCTCACTTACATTTATATTCTTAACTGCTGCCTGCCATGCTTGGTGTCTGATGGGAATGTAAATTAAATTAAACCTAGCTTGATACAAGTTAGAGTTGATATGATCACCAGTCTTCAAACCTAGACCAATATTTTGTGTTTCAGATCAGTGCAGTGATAGTCTGAAAGACCAAACAAACCAAAAACAGTTCTACTGATGAACTGTCATTTATATATGACTGAGAGTCCACAAGATTTATCTGGCTAATCCGGATCTCTGGATAATGAAATCTACACTTTGGATTTTGACCTGAATAATTTACTTTAATATTTAGCAAACAGGAGTCAGTCACTCATTGATGCTTCACCAAAACCAACATCATTCTTAGTATTTGAGATTGCAGAGGATATTGTTTTTATTCTGACCAGTAAATCTAAGAAGTTAGCATGTGATTTATAGGAACCATTGGCCTTTTGAAAAGACCACTGTATAAACTTTGAGAATTGCTATTTGAAGTCATCATATGTCTTAAGTAGCATTTATAGATAGATAGATAGATAGATAAAATATATATACACACACACATATTTATATACATATATATAAGCAGCATTTATATACATATATATGTGTGTGTGTGTCTATCCCCTTCAAACAGCTATTTACCCCATACAAATGTAATATTCCAAGGAGTGAAGATGCATGCTGAGAAAACATAAATGTTCTTTTAAGCCCTGAAAATAAATAACCTAAATCTGAAATGTCACTAAAGCAAGAATGTTCAATACTGCCACTAATGGGTGAACCAATGGGTAAATTTAAAAGCTAGTGAGAATGCAGCTGAAAAAAGAAATGGCCTTTCTAAGAGCCTAAGTCAAAAGCAAAATCAAGCATTTCCGCAAAATTGTGCTCATTCTCTATGTGGAAATACAAATGCTTGGTAGTCTTGTGTGATGACACTTCCCACGGGGTAAGCTTCAGTACCCCGGTGACATCATTAACATGTGGGTGGTGGTTTTACTTGCATTTCCATTTCTAGTTGCACTTTGACAACTAAAAGGTTGTCAAATCTTAAAGGTGAGTTTTCAATTTTAAAAGATTCAGGAAATCATCTAAATTGCCATATTGTAGAGAGTAGTCCATAGACTTTGAAAATGGGAAATTACTTATGTGTGCATTTGTCTCTAACTAGTATTACCATTTGTCTTCCACATCTATTTACTGAAAAACTATAGTCTAACCTTCAGAAAGCACACCAAGCAAAGCTGGTTTATTCTGATTTTTTGAAACAATTAATTTTAATTTAACTGGGATAGTCTTAGGAAATGTTTATGAAACACTTCATGTTATGACATGATTTAAAAATAATAATTTCACTCAGCACACTGAGGCAAATGGCTAAGAGTAATTTCAGCTACCCCACACTCCAACTACTGACCACCCCTGGCATCACACGGGCACGTTTGTTACCTATTTGTTCCATACCAAGTTGTATGCACTCCAGTTGTTAGATTTTGCTCTAGCGTTATTGATAATCTGTAATTCCTGGGATAAATTACAGAATAATAATACGAAGAGAAAGAAAAAGAGAGGGAGGGAGGGAAAAAGATGGAGGCACAGAAGAAGAGAAGGGTAAAGAGACAAAAAGAAAATGTTAAAAAGAAGAGATAGAGGAGGGCAAAAGTAATGACATTACAGAAAGGGAAACATATCGGAAGTAAAACTGAAAGACCCAAATTTAAATTTAAATATAAGCTGAAAGACCTACATTAAAATAAAGAGTAAAGATACAAAGCAAGAAAAAGCAGACAAGTTCACAAACAAATGAACTATTATTATAAGAATACTAATATACAGGGAAAAAAAATTTAAGGAGTCTTATGAATAATTATAGGTGGTACAAAGAGATTAACATTAAAAAATAAATATGAGGATTATACCTCCTTTTTCTTTCTCTTTCACATTTTCTGATTATTCAAGAAGAAATTTTCAGTTTAATCTTAGTACGTCTCTCACATTTTTTTGAAATTTTTTCATTTTCTAACAAAGAAAGAGCAGAGCTTTTGGCCTTTAGGTAGAACTCAATATCATTATTTTGTTATTCAATAAAATTACTTTTACCAATAACTTCTAGGTTACCCAACTGGCACAAGAACAATAGAATCTTAGAAATCTGGTCTTGCCCAAATTGTACATGGCATGCTTTTTAAAATTTCGGAACTAAACCTTAAAAAATACGCTTTCCTAGAGTTGCATAACTCTTAGAGTCAAAATGAACATTGGAAAACAGGAGTCTCTGCTCTCTCTTTCTCTCTCTCTCTTCTCTCTCTCTGATAATGAAAAGAAACTTACAAACATACGTCACCTCGATTGTTAAAAGTTTTCTTAAAATCATCATCAAATTATACAAAACATCCAATTTTCAAAAAAAAAAAAGCAAAATTCTTTGGTCTCGACATTTGTAGATGTGTGTGTGTGTGTGTGTGGTGTGTGTTTGTGTGTCATACTATGAATGTATTTATGACTAAAAGCCAAGTAAAAACCATGCTTACCAAGGCTGCTTAATGAAGAGTGAAACATCTTGACTTCTACAGTGTCTGACCACATTCCCTTGAAGTAAAAGCAATGCCATTTAAATATTAAACCACTAGCCACTAGCACTTGAGATTAGAACTTAAATATGGCTAGTCCAAACTGAAATGTGCTGTATCAAGTAGTGATATCAGTAATTTAATATGAAAAAAGAATGTAAATTATCTCATTCATAATTTTGTATAGATTAAATGTCAAAATGATAAAATTTGGGATACAGTTATTTAAATAAAACATTCAAATTAATTTCACTTTTTTAACATAGCTATAATGAAAGTTTTGTTTATATACATAGTTTGCTTATATTTCTGTTGTACAATACTGTTCTAGAAGCTGTCACCAATAAATTTAACTATGTAAGGGTTACTAATGTCGTTGTGGAGAATATATTTTTGTGAACATTTTTTCACAATTTTGTACATAACTATGGATCTGTTCTAGTTTTCTGCACCACCTTGAATTATGTTTTATAATATATATTTTTCTAGAAAATCATTAGTTTCAAGAATTTTTGAAACACTTATTAGGTACAACTTGTATGTAACATCCTCATACATTTTTGTTGTTTTCTAGATCAGTAGTTATATTTTCAATGTTGAATTATATATGTGGAGTTTCTACTTTTATCCTTTATTTGGAATTAGGGTATTATTTTTATTGCTTTCTGTTTTCTATTTTAAGAATTTGTTCTGTTACATTAACTAATATCTTTCATAGTGCTTTGGCTAATTTCTAAAATTCAATTCTTAGTTTCTTTTTATTGCTTAACAGTAAAAATCAACAAGACAATAAACCAATGTGATATATCTTTTGCAGCATGGCATAAAATTTTTAATCTTCAATGGTTTCTTTGTCATTATCTACCAAAGAGTATACAGTTTATTCTTGATTTCTATTTTTCCTGAGGGTTTAGGATTTCCTTTAAATTTCAAATGTATAAGGGTTTTCTGGTTAAACATTTTAAAATTTTTCTGTGTATAGTGTTAAGAATGGTAAGTGTAAACTGTACAGTATCTGCTTTTAGAAATTTAAGATATTGGTTTTAATAATCTAGAATATAAATAATCAACATTTATTTTAAAATCTGTGTATCTTCTGCAACATACAACATTTTATATTTATATATTACATATAGCCTATGGATTTCATACTTCAAAATTTTTAAATCCTTGTTTTTATTTTCTGTCTATACCAATGCCTAGGAGAATATGTCTCCTTATATTCAAAACAGATTGCTTGTTTCACCAGAAGGGATAATCTTATTGCATGCTTGAATGAGATGTTTCTTTTTCTTTCTTGTGCTGTTTGTCAGTTAAAAAGTACTTTGTCTTAATTCACGGGCAGCCATCTTGGAATCCTAAGAAAAGCCAACTTGTGCAAAAACTGATACTACAGTAGTTCAGCAAAGCAGAGAGATAAGTAGAATTGGATGGATGATGGTAGCAATAAGTCACAAAGACAACTAATACTAGAAGTCTTTCAACCTCTAGGATTTTAGGTTGGTAACATATACTATTTTTGCAGATTATATAAATCTAATTTCATTTATATCCCTATTACAACAGAAGACATTCCTGACTTGTTAACAATTCTCTCTCTGCTTCTCACTCAAGACAATCAAGAGTAGGCAAAGTTAAATAAGTAATAGTTTGTAGAGTTTAAGCAGTTTTAAGCATCTAGTTTTCTAGGCTTTCTTAGCTGACAGAATAAGAAAATAGATATTTGTATACTAACCCATGTGTTTACATGTCTATTAGTCCACACACAAACACACACACACACATACATACCACACGTATGTATCCATCCGTATCAATATTATCCATATTAACCTAAACATAAGTTGATGCTAATATCTCCAACTCTAAATCATTACACCAGGGATCATTATGGCCTTCGTGCTTATTTATAAATCCTCACCCCAACAGGAATAAACACAGCTCCCACCATCTGCCACTGACTCACTTAATTGTTCAATTCCTATATATACATATCACAGAATGATAATAAATAATTCATCTATAATTCCATGGGAAATAATCATCCACACTACAGTATTTGTGTACTGCTAAGTTTTGGGGGGTGTTTTGGTTTTGTGTGTGGTTTTTATTTATTCATTTTTTGCCTTTTGTCTTATGCACTCCATTCATTTGTAAATTTACGGAGATCATCATCTTCCTCACACCTGCCTGTCTTCATCAAGGTTGTTTAATGTATTTGTAATACAGTTAGTTTGCTTTTTTTAACATTCTGCATTCCACCCTGGAATCCTTTGATCTACCAAATGATACTGGAAAAATTTGCATACGTTAAGGTGTACTCTTTGTGCTATATATAAAGTTCTATAAGTTTCGGCAAATGTATAGTGTCATGTATTCACCATTACAGTACTATACACAGGTTTATCAACCTAAGCAGTCGCTGTGCATTAAGTTTTCAACCCTGCTGAACTCCTTACAAACTCTCAGCGGCTACTAATTTTTTTAATGTTCTCTGTCATTTTGCCTTTTCCAGAATGGTCATATAATTGGAATCAGACGCTGTGTAGCTTTTTAGACTAGCTTCGTTTACTTAGCAATGTGCATTCGGGATTCATCCATGATATTTTGAGGCTTGATAGCTCATTTCTTTTTATTGCTGAATAATATGTCATTGTATTGATGTCCATCCATCAATGTTTATTTCTATACAATTGTACTGATGTCCATGCATCAGTATTTATTTCCATGCAAAGTGTATTGCTGTTAGTTGGCCGCTTCCAGTTTGGGGTAATTATGAATAAAACTGCTATAAACATTTACATCAAGGGTTTTGTATGGACACAGTTTTCAAAATAAATGAATATATACCTAGAAACATGATTGCTAGATTGCATGGCCTTTGTTTTCTTTCATTTATGTTTACCCAGTATTCTTTTGACCATTTCTTTGATTTTTACATTTTGTGTAATCTTGTTTCAGATATAACTTGCATACATAATAATACATAGCAGGGGTGTCCAATATTTTGGTTTCCCTGGGCCACGTTGAAAGAAGAAGAATTGTCTTGGGCTACATGCAAAATACACTAACACTAATGATTGCTGATGAGCTAAAAAAAAAAAAAAGTGAAAAAAAACACAAAAAAAATCTCATAATGTTTTCAGAAAGTTTATTAATTTGTGTTAGGCCACATTCAAGGCCATTTTGGGCTACATGCAGACAAGCTTGATAAATAGTATAACATATATTGGAAATAGAAGTTTTTACTCTAACTAAAAATCTATGACTTTTAATAAGTCAAATATGCATGTGTACATGTGTGTTTATATGTATTATAATATTTGATGGTTACCTTTATGTTTTAAAATTATGACTACATGTTTTTCTTTAAAATTATCACAAGAAAGATACAGCATCTAGTAACTATCTCCTGTGAAAATTGAGAAATTGTGCATACTTTTATTTCACTTTTCATGTTTCAGAGCTGTACATATAATCTAGAACAGTGAATCTACATCTTTACAGTAGTAAACACTTATCTTCAAACAAATATTGTGTGAAAATCCAACACATAAAACAGTTAAACATTGCAGCTGTTCTAATTGGGTCACACTGAGTTTTCCCTCCTCAATTCTTTTTAATCCTTCTGAGAAGGTTCCAAGATGGTCTTTGTTTTATAATAGTATTTCTTTGCCAATTCATTACAGTGTGCCAAACTCATCTTCTCACAAATAGTAAGCCTTTAGAAGTAATGTGTTTTTTACTCTTTCATTTTACTGTTACTAGTTATGGTAAGTGAGCCTATCATTGACCCAACCATTTTAATACAAGATCTCCTCCTTAGATAAAACAATTCAAATAACAGAAGTGAGTTGCTCTAAAGAAAAATATGTAATCACAAATACAATATTTATGTGGCCAAAAAATTCCAATGGTAAACAAAGGAATAGCACAATTTTAGAAAACCCTGCTCTACAACCAAGTTTCCTAGAAGAAGTAAAGTGGATCAAAGAGAAATAGAAACCGTTGCCTGGGACTGAATATAGGTAGGCAAGGGATCCTTCAAAGATTTTTTTTTTTTTTTTTTGAGACGGAGTCTCGCTCTGTCGCCCGGGCTGGAGTGCAGTGGCAGGATCCCAGCTCACTGCAACCTCCGCCTCCCAGGTTTACGCCATTCTCCTGCTTCAGCCTCCCGAGTAGCTGGGACTACAGGCGCCCGCCACCGCGCCCGGCTAGTTTTTTGTATTTTTTTTAGTAGAGACGGGGTTTCACCGTGTTAGCCAGGATGGTCTCGATCTCCTGACCTCGTGATCCGCCCGTCTCGGCCTCCCAAAGTGCTGGGATTACAGGCTTGAGCCACCGCGCCCGGCCTCCTTCAAAGATTTTAAGTGAACAACAAAAGCTTAGGGGAAATATAATAAAATTAGCAGACTTTGTGAGAATTTTTACAAGGCAACAGACCTATGTTAGAGTTATAAACTACTCTAGCTTGCCTTTCTTCCTCATTTTAATCTTTAGCAAGTAGTCAGTCTTCTTAAAGAGTAAATAATAATCAATAACAAACTGCCACAAGATGAAAGCATGAAAATGCGCAGAGGAAGTAACAATTATGGAGAACATGTAAAGTATATCTGAAGAAGAGTTAAAAATGCACATAAGAAATATTCAGGATATATGGGCTGGGTGTGGTGGCTCATGTCTGTAATCTGAGCACTTTGGGAGGCTGAGGAAGGCAGATCCCCTGAGGTCAGGAGTTCCAGACCAGACTGGCCAATACCGTGAAACCCCGTCTCTACTAAAAATACAAAAAGTAGCTGGCGTGGTGGTGCATGCCTGTAATCCCAGCTACTCGGGAAGCTGAGGCAGGAGTATTCCTTGAACCCAGGAGGCAGAGATTGTGGTGAGCTGAGATCGTGTCACTACACTCCAGCCTGGGTGACAGAGTGAGACTCTGTCAAAAACAAAAAAAGAAAAGAAAAAAAAAAAAAAGAAAAGAAATAAACAGAAATATTCAGGATATAATAAAATTCTCCTTGAAATAAAGAAAAAATGATTTGAAATTTCGATTGAGAGCCACCTGTATATTGATATGACCTTCTAGTGATATATTGAAATAACATTACTAAACTTCAAAAATAAGGAATGAATCTAATATATGCCTATGCAAGAAAACTGAGTAATGTGCTAAGAAAAAACTGATTTACTTCAAACTATTCTATGGCAACACTCAATGCCAGAATAAAGTGAATTAATGTGTGTAGTAGGTTGAATAATGGTCACCCAAAGACATCAATTTCTAATTCCTAGAATATGTAAAAGTTACCTTGTCTGGGAAAAAGTGTTTGCAGATTTGACCAAATTAATAATTTTGAGACAAAAAAAATAACCTGGACTTTCCAGAGGGGCTCTGAATGCCATCATAAGTGTCCTTGTAAAATTGAAACAGAAGATGTTTTTATTTATTTATTAATTCATTGAGACAGAGTCTCACTCTGTTGGCTGGAGTGCATGGCGCAATCTCAGCTCACTGCAGCCTCCGCCTCCCAGGTTCAAGCGATTCTCTTGCCTCAGCCTCCTGAGTAGCTAAGATTACAGGCACTCGCTGGTCTCAAACACCTGACCTCAAGTGATCCGTCTGCCTCGGCCTCCCAAAGTGCTGGGATTACAGGCAAGAGCCACCGCGCCTGGCCCCAAACTAGAATATATTAAACAGACATGAAGAGAAGGTTATATGAAGATGTAGGCAAAGATCATAGTGATATAACCACAAACCTAGGAATGTTGAAGCAGCCACCAGAATCTGGAAGAGGCAAGGAATAGATTCTCCTCTATGCCCACTGGGGAGAGTGCAGCCTCAATGGATTCCAGGGTTCTAGTTTTCAGATCTTCAAGAAAATTAATTTATTTTATTTAAGCCTGTAACTGGAGAGGGAGCCAAGATGGCCAACTAGATGCAGCCAGGAAGAAGTTATTCCATCGAGAGAGAACAAACCATCAAGTAGACCAGCGGACTTTGAACAGATCTTTGAAAAGAAGGCATAGAACATGGACAGAGAAAGAATGCAGACCCCAGGCTTAAAGTGGAGGAAGCTGGGAACTCTGAATGAGGTTGCAAAGCGCCAGGACACATTCCAGGCCATGAGCAGCTCCTGGAAGAAGTAAGTGAAATAGGCGTGGAATGGCTCACTGTCACCATGGACCTCCAGAATCCTAGCTGCAGGAGACCCCACCACTCCAAAGGAGATTTGAGTTGGCAGGGGGATCTTCCTTGAGAGTTGACAGAAACAAAACTCCAGCCTGCATGAAGCCCAGAAAGTTTGGTGTGGGAATAGCTGCAGTGGAGCACAGCCATGATTGCCGGTCCCCTAGTGCTCACCATGCTGCGCTAGGTGGCTTGGCCTTCGTTGTCTGCTGAACCTGGATAGAGCAGGGTTATCTTGCCCATGACACAGGTCCAGTCCAATCTGAGCACCCCCTGATCTGCCAGTATATCCCGGGGTCACTGCCTGGCCACACCCACTGGCAGTGTGGCTTCAGCCAGCAGCAAATGAGGCACTTGCCAGCAGGCACCACCATAGCTTTCTTGCCAGCAGACCCCACCTAACAGTTGGAGCACTTCTGCAGGCAAGCTCTGGTCAGCGAGCACATACTCAAAACCCTAACCCATTGGTATGTGCTTGCCCACAGCCTCCCCTCACTTCTTTAGCCACATGTGCACATGGGACCTACCAGTGCCCACTGCTAGCGGCATGCATACATGGGGACCCCTACCACACAGTGCCCTGCCACTAAAGTGTTTTTGTCAACACCCATCATCAGAGTGTCATTGTCAGTTGACTGAGAACACCTTGGCCACTCCAGCATAGCAGATGCTTAACCTTAAGGGGTCAGAGAAAAAAGCTGTGGGTAAGCCTCATCCCAGCCTCCCAGGGTCAGAGCATGAAGCCCAGGATTCCTGAGGTGAGCCTTAGCCCCCTGAAATTATCCAGAAACAAAGTAAACTGACTGAACCCATCTTATACCACTGTCAAACCCTAAGGAGCATCAAATCATATAAAACCAAAAGCCCCATGCAAAAGATAGCAACTTCAAACATTAAATGAACATCAGCCTGCACAGATAAAAATAAACCAGTGTAATAACTCTGGCAACCCTAAAAGCCAAAGTTTCTTCTTACCGCCAGACAATTGCACTAGCTCCCCAGCAATGGTTCTTAAGCAGACTGAAATCGCTGAAAAGACAGATGTAAAATTCAGAAACTAGATGGCAACAAACGTCATCAAAATTCAGGTGTTGAAATCCAATATAAGGAATCTAGAGAATTAAATAAAATCATAAAAGAGATGAAAAACCAAATAGACTTCTAAAGAAAGAACCAAACAAAAATGTTATAATGTAATGGGAAGTATTAACAGCAAAATAGACCAAGCTGCAGAAAAACTCTCAGAGCTTGAAGACTAGTTCTTGGAATCAACTCACACAAAATTAAGAAAAAAAAAAATTTTTAATGAAATAATCCTTAGAGTAAATGGGGATTATATAAAGAAACAAAACCTATGATTCACTGGTATTCCAGAAAGACAGGGAGAGAGAGCAAGCACCTCAAAAATCCTACTTGAAGAAGATGTCCACAAAAGTTACCCCAACCTCTTTAGAACAGTCAACATGCAAATTCAGGAAATTCAGTATCTTGGTGAACATCCCCCAGACATACAACCATCAGATTGTCTGAGACCAACACAAAATAAAAATATTTAAGGCAGCTAGAGAGAAGGGATAACTTACAGAGAAAGAAAACCTCATGAGCCTAACAACAGACATTTCCACAGAAACCTTAAAAGCCAGAAGAGATTTGGGGACTATATTTGACATCCTTAAAGAAAAGAAATTTCCACCAAGAATTCCGTGTCCAGCCAAACTAAGCTTCATAAACAAAGGAGAAATAAAATCATTTTCAGACTGGCAAATGGTAAGGAAATTCATTACTAGCAGACCTACATTATAAGAAGTCCTTAAGGGGCTTATAAATATGAAAACAAATGACCATTACTTGCCACTACCAAAACACACTTAAGTATATAGCCCACTGACACCATAAAGTAACTACATAATCAAATCTACATAAAAACTAGCTAACAACATGATGACAGTATCAAATCCTCATATATCAATTTTAATCTTGAATGTTAATGGGATAAATACCCAACTTAAAAGGCATAGCTGGCAAATTGTATAAAGAGCCAAGACTCAACTGTAAGCATTCTTCAGAGACCCATCTTACATGCAATGACATCCACAGGCTCAAAGTAAATGGATAGGGAAAGACCTATCCAGCAAATAGAAAACAAAAGAGAGCACAGGCTGTTATTCGTATTTCAGTCAAAACAAACTTTAAACCAACAATGATAAAAACAGTACAAGAAGGGCATTGCACAATGATAAAGATTTCAATTCAACAAGAACACTTAACTATTCCAAATATATATGCACTCAAGACTGGAGCATCCTGATTGATTAAACAAGTTCTTAGAGAGCTACAAAGAGACTTATATAACCACACAATAATAATGAGAGACTTCCACACTCTGCTGACAGTGTTAGATAGTTCAACAAGGCAGAAAACTAACAAAGATATTTGGGACCTAAAGTTGACACATGACCAAATGAACTTAGCAGACATCTACAGAATAGTCCACTGAACAAGAACAGAATGTACATTCTTCTCATCTGTGTGAGAAAATATTTTAAA
Source organism: Colobus angolensis palliatus (assembly GCF_000951035.1). Taxonomy (NCBI): domain Eukaryota; kingdom Metazoa; phylum Chordata; class Mammalia; order Primates; family Cercopithecidae; genus Colobus; species Colobus angolensis. The sequence goes on from NW_012115932.1 coordinate 6,769,144, forward strand.
TAGTCTATTTTCAAGGCATAATAAATCTAAGGACTGGCAGCCAGCCTGCAAATGTAACAAACTGCACAGCTCATGCACCTAGAAGGTCACAATAATCGAACAGAATGCAGAGGATGGGTCAGCCCACAAAAGGGGAAAAAGTTTCATAATTGGGAAACTGAAACTTAAGCAGGGAAGGGGATGGGGCATAACCTTATAAGGGGAATAATAAAACATAGGCGATAATAAAACAAATTCCTTAGCATTTACTTATCTGGGAAGATTGTAACCCCATAGTACTTGATGATGAGGAACCAGGGGAAGGACTCGAGTGCTAGAAGATAAAGTGCCTATTGTGACTGCCCCAGATGTGCCTGCTCACCAGATACTCAATCTTGCAAGACCATTATTAAAAAGTCTCACTTTCACTGTTCTTCGTGCTTCTAAGTTCATTCTTTGGGTTTGGATGAGTAAGTGTGTTTCTCACAATCTGCACATGGCACATACTCTAAGATCGAATATATGCTCAGCCATAAAGCAATTGTTAACAAATTCAAAAAACCTCACATCACACCAACCACACTCTTGGACCACAGCACAATAAAAATAGAAATCAATACCAAGAAGATCTTTCAAAATCATACAATTACATGGAAATTAAACAATGTACTCCTGAATGACTTTTGAGTAAAAAATAAAATTGAGGCAGAAATCAATAAATTATTTGAAACAAAGATACAATATACCAGAATCTCTGGGACACAACTAAAGCAGTGGTAGGAGAAAAGTTTATAACACTAAACACATACATCAAAAAGTTAGAAAGATCCAAATTTACAAGCTAACACTACACCTAGAGTAATTAGAAACACAAGAGAAAAAACAGCCCCAAAGCTAGCAGGAGAAAAAAAAAATAACCAAAATCAGAGCTGAACTGAATGAAATGGAGACGTGAACATCCATCCATACAAAAGGTCAACAAAACCAAATTTTGTTTTTTGAAAAAATAAACAAGATTGGTAGACTGCTGTCTAAAGTAATAAAGAAAAAAGAGAGAAGATCTAAATAAACACAATCAGAAATGACAAAGGTGACATTACCACTAACCCCACAGAAATACAAAACAAACAAACAGACAAACAAAAACCCCTCAAAGACTATGATAAACACCTCTATGCACACAAACTAGAAAACCTAAAAGAAATGGATAAATTTCTGAAAACATACAACCTCCCAAGATTGAACCAGGAAGAAATTCAATCCCTGACCAGACCGATAACATGTTATGAAATAGAATAAGTAATTTTAAAAAAAGAAAACTACCAACCAGAAAAGCCCCTGGACCAGATAGATTCATAACCAAGTTCTACCAGATGTATAAAGAAGAGCTAGTACCAATACTACTGAAACTCTTCCAAATATCTTCTGAAACTCATTCTATGAGGACAGCATTATTCTGATGCCAAAACCTGACAGAGACACCATGAAAAAAGAAAATGTTAGGATAATATCCCTGATGAAGATAGATGTAAATATCCTCAACAAAATACTAACAAAACAAATCTAGCAGCACATAAAAAAGTAATCAAGCATGATCAAATAGGCTTTATTCCTGAAATGAAAGTTTGGTTCAACATACAGAAATCAATAAATGTGATTCATCACAAAAACAGAACTAAAAACAAAAACCACGTGATCCTCTCAACAGAGGCAGAAAAGTCTTTGGATAAAATTCCACATCTCTTCATTTTAAAAAACCCCAAAAAACTAGGCATCATAGGAACATTCCTCCAAATAATAAGAGTCATCTTTGACAGAGCTACAGACAACAGAATGCTGAGCTGGCAACAGCTGGAAGCATTTCTTTTGAAAATCAGAACAAGAGAAGGATGGTCACTTTCACCACTTCTATTCAGCATAGTACTGGAAGTCCCAAGCAGAGCAATCAGAGGGGAAGAAATAAAAGGCATCTGAATAGGAAGAGAGCAAGTCAAAATAACTCTCTTTGTAGATTATATAATTCTATACTTAGAAAACACCATAATTTTTGCCCAAAAGCTTCTAAATATGATAAAAAGCTTTAGCAAAGTTTCAGGGTACAAAATATATGTACAAAAATTAGTAGCATTTCTATATACCAGCAACATCCAAGCTGAGAGCCAAATCAAGAACACAATCCCTTTTGCAATAACCACAAGAATAAAATACTTAGCAATACAGCTAACCAGAGAGATAAAAGATCTCTACAACAAGGATTATAAAACACTGCTCAAAGAAATCAGAGATAACACAAATGGAAAAACATTCTATGCTCATGGATAGGAAAAATCAACATTGTTAAAATGGCCATACTTCCCAAAGCAATTTACAGATTCAATGCTATTCCTATCAAACCACCAAAGCCATTTTTCACATGACTAGGAAAAACTATTCTCAAATTCATATGGAACTACAAAATAACCTAAATAGCTTAGCAATCCCAAGCAGAAATAACAAAGCCAGAGGCATCACACTACCCAACTTCAAATTAATATTGCTAGGCTACAGTAACTGATACAATTTGGCTCTGTCCCCACCCAAATCTCATCTTGAATGGTAGCTCCCATAATTCCCACATGTTATGGGAGGGACTTGGTGGGAGATAATTGAATCATGGGGGCAGTTTCCTCCATACTGTTCTCGTGGTAGTGAATAAGTCTCACAAGATCTGATGGTTTTATAAGGGGAACCCGCTTTCACTTGGTTCTCATTCTCTCTTGTCTGCTACCATGTAAGACATGACTTTTGCCTTCCACCATGATTTTGAGGCCTCCCCAGCTATGTAGAACTGTGAGTCCATTAAACCTCTTTTTTCTTTACAAATTACCCAGTTTCAGGTATGTCTTTATCAGCAACATGAAAACAGATTAATACAGTAACCAATACAGCATGGTACCGATACAAAATCAGACACATAGAACAATGGAACAGAGTAGAGAACCCGGGAATAAAGGCATATACCTACAACTAACAGATCTTTGACAAAGTCTACAATAATAAGCAATAGGGAAAGGACTCCTTATTCAATAAATGGTGCTGGGATAACTGGCTAGCCATATGCAGAAAACTGAAACTAGACTCCCTTTCACCATATACAAAAATCAATTCAAGATGGATTAAAGACTTCAGTGTAAATCCTAAAACTATGAAAACTATAGAATATACCATTTCAGACATAGGCTTTGGCAAAGATTTCATAACAAAAATATCAAAAAGTAGTTGCAATGAAAACAAAAATTTGCAAGTGAAACCTAACTAAACAGCTTCTACACAGCAAAAGATACTGTAAATAGAGTAAACAGACAACTTGCAGCATGAAAGAAAATATTTGCAAACTACACATCAAAAAATGTCTAATATATAGAATCTATAAGTAACTTAAATCAATAAGCAAAACACAAACAACCCCATTAAAAAGCAGGCAAAGGCATGAACAGATAGTTCTCAAAAGAAGACATACACACAACCATCAAGTATATGAAAAAATGCTCATCACTAATCATTAGAGAAGTGCAAATCAAAACCACAATGAGATATCATCTCATATCAGCCAGAATGGCTATTACTAAAAATTCAAAAAAATAACAGATGTAAGCAAAGTTGCAGGGAAAAGGAAACATTTACACACTGTTGATAGAAATGTATATTAGTTCAGCCACTGTGGCAAGTAGTTTGGAGATTTCTCAAAAAACTTAGAACTATCATCTGACCCAGCAATTTCATTGCTGGGTATATACTCAAAGGAATATAAATTGTTTTATCATAAAGACACATGCACACGTATGTTCATCACAGCACTTTTCACAGTAACAAAGCCATAGAATCAATTTAGATGCCCATCGGGGTGGACTGCATATAAATAATGTGGTAAATATACACCATGGAATACTGCACAGCCATAAAAAAGAACAAAATCATGTCCTTTGCAGCAACATGGATGCAGCTGGAGGCCATTATCCCAAGCAAATTAACACAGGAATAGAAAACCAAATACCACATGTACTCTCTTATAAGTGGGTGCCTAATATTGAGTACACATGGACACAAAGAGGGGAACAATAGACACTAGGACTTACTCAAGGGTGGAGGGGACAGGAAGGTGAGGATTGGAAACTACTTATCAGTAGTTCACTACCTCGGTGAATGAAATCATTTGTACACCAAACACCAGTGACACACAATTTATCCATATAACAAACCTGCACATGTACTTCCTAAACCTAAAATAAAAGATGACAGGAAAAAATAAATAAAATTAAAACAATATTAATACATTTGCATATAAAAAAGCAAGAAAAGAAAATCTGCACATTTCTTGTTATTCATCATGGCAGCCACAGGGAACTAATATAATGTGTAAGATATTTTGAAGAAAACTATGTATGACTCAAGAACATCATACCCAAACCAAATGTTCAAGCTTGTGAGAAATAAGGAACAAGAGTCTATCTTAAAAATTGCAACAAATTTTTAAAAACGCTATAGTATGAAATCCCACCAATTAAGAGACAAAAAAGTCAAAATAAACTCAGGGAACTATGAAAAAAAGACTAATAAGAAATAATGAATCAATCTGAATACAGAGTCATGTTTTTAAACTATGGGAATTATGGTTACATTTTATATATGTTATATATACACACACTCACATATATATGTAAAAAACATAAAAAATAAATAAACAGAGAAAGTAGAATAGGGGAATAGGAGAAAACATAGCACTATGTACTATCTTTTATAAAAGGAATTTGAAAATGTCTAAGTAAAATATATAATGTAAATAATAACAATTTCAACCTATAATTTTTTATGATTTATTTCTTCTTAAATTTTGTGTGATATTTTGGGAATTGCTATGGTTAATTTTATGTGTCTACTTGGCTAAGCTATTGTACCTAATTACTTAAACACTAATCTAGGTATTGTTCTCTGAAAGCATTTTGTAGATGTGGTTATCATCTATAATCAGTTTGACTTTAAGTAAATGAGATTACGCTTAGTGTTGTGGGTGGGTCTTGTCTAGTCAGTTGGAGCAAAGATTGAGGTTACTTCTGTCTCAAGCCTGCAGCAATTCCTGCCTGAGGTTCTAGACTGCTGGCATGCTCATTTCAGACTTGTCAGCACTTACGATTGCATTAGACAATTTTTTGAAATTAGTCTACCTGCCTACCTACCTAGCTCATGAGCTTGCAGGCTTTCTTTCTCTTTCTCTTTTTCTTTCCTTCTTTCTCTTTCTTTCTTTCCTTTCTTTTTTTTCTTTCTTTTCTTTATTTTTCTCTCTCTCTTTTCTTTCTTTCTCTTTCTTTCTTCTTTCTTTTTCTGTTGTTTTTTAGCCTTCTTTTTCTTTGTCCTTTTTGATATGCTCGAAAATGTTACAAGCAATATGTAATGCATACTTATAAAATATCCAAAACCAAGTAATGCTGAAATAACCAATTATTTGGAAGAAAATTAAGTTGGAAGCTTTCCTCTCTTATACAAACACACACACATAAATTCTAAGTGTTTTAAAGACTTAAATGCAATAAAACAAATGAATGTGGAATTAAAAGAAAACAAATTAAGTCCTAATATGAACAGTAGAAACCATTAGTAAATAAGTTATCAACTATTAGAGTAGCACAGTACTTTCATACATAAAAATCAAGAAAAATAAATTACAAAGGGAATAATTACTTAATAGCATGAAAATAATAGAAAAAAATATTATGCCAAAGAAGTTATAGAAAAATTAAATGTAAAACCAAAAAAAAAAAGTAACATCTCTGCCATTCATGAAGAAAAAGGTTACTTCTGACTTGTTACTTCTAGAACTCCCAACTCTTAGCAGCGTCACTGGTATGCAATAGGATCTCAGTGCATTGGTAAAGGACAAGAAGGAAAGAATCAAGGAAGGGAGAGAAAAGAAAATGCAGAAATATGCCAAATTTTAAGATAATTCTACTGTGCTCTTTATTTTTCCTCCATTTCTTCACCTTTTCTACAATGAATACATTAAGTACATGTTACTTCTAAATAAAATAAAAATAAATCTTCTTAAAATAAGAATGTGATAGTGTAGAAATAAATACATTGTAATATTCACCCTCTTTCAATATTCTTTGACAAAATGTGATTGCAATTATCTTTTAATATATCTTTAAACTGTGTTAAAAAACACAAATATCTATAAATTGTACCTCTGAAAAATTTTAGTTTTGATCTTAAAGAGAATTATTTAACTATTTTTGTTGAAAAAATTGAATAATAATCATCATGGATTAATAATTTAAGTATTAATGCAAAGTTTCTAGTTGCATTACTTACTATCTGTTTGACCTTGAACAAGATATGAGGTACTTATCACAGTGTCTGGCATTTTGTTTTTAAGATAAGGTAGTTCAGTAAAAATATAGCTCTTAAGATACATCTATAAAAATCTTCAGTATGGTAATGTGAGAATAAATAGAATATCAGTGGAAGCACCATGGCATAATAAAAGCAAATTTATACAATCAAAAATTATTTTATTGCCATTGTAAAATATCCATTCACGTCTTTTGAAAATAAAATCTTGCTCAAAATGTGTTTTTCATAGAGTTGGAGAATATTATTATAAGAGTTAACAGATGAAGCTGATCGTCTCATTTGTGAATGTGAGTTATTACTAAACTCAACAGCTGCAGAGGATGAATTACTGTATCCCCTTTCCATGACAAAGCATAGTTCATTTTTTGCTTTGGACGGTTTATACAGGAAAAGCAAAGAAACTGGGATACTTGGATCCATGCTAAGCAGTTTCAATACTACATGTTTGCTTATAAAAATTGAATCTTTCCTTGAAAAAATAATTGTTGATTTAAATAAAATGTAGATCTCATTAATAGCCACATAATTAGGATGAAATCTATTGAAAGTGAAAAATGAATTTCCTCTTTATATAATTATAGCTGCCTAAACTTATCAAAGGCAAAAGGGACAATTGAAAGTATTTTTTTATTAATTACAAGTTCAAAAAACCACATAAGCAAAGTGAGGCACATCAACTTTCCCTTACAAAAATAACTTAATAAATAAATATTCTGGTGTTAGAAAAATACTATCACTGCTCAAAATAGGAATCTCTGTCTTCAGAGTTTATTGTACGTTTTATTATAGTTTGCTTGATTTCCTGCCACTAACCTTGGTACCTCCAGCAAAAATATTATTTCAGTTTTTAGGACTGAATGATACTTTGTGGATATAACAATAGTGCTGTTTATATAGAGTGACTTTAACAATCAGAATACTTAAAATACTTTATAAATAATATTATCTCTAGTATAACAGCATGATTTAAATAACAGACTGAAATCTGTTTTATTACCAATAATTTATAATATTTACTGAATCCAGTCTCCTCCATAACACCTTTCCTGATCACTCTAGCTGCATTGACTTCATTTTTTTTTTTTGAGACGAATTTCGCTCTTGTTGCCCAAGCTGGAGTGCAAATGGCACCACCTCGGCTCACTGCAACATCGGCCTCCCGGGTTCAAGCCATTCTCCTGCCTCAGCCTCCCGACTAGCTGGGATTACAGGCACCTGCCTCTGGGCCCAGCGAATTTTTGTATTTTTAGTAGAGATGGGGTTTCACCATGTTGGCCAGGCTAGTCTCGAAGTCCTGACCTCAGGTAATCCACCCACCTTGGCCTCCCAAAGTACTGGGATTATAGGCATGAGCCGCCATGCCAGGCTGGTTTCATCTTTCTTTGTTTTTTATTACGCTCATCATCAGTAGCACCATAGGGTTTAGCACTTAATTGTATGATAAGGTTTAGCCTGGTTCGGGAGCCCAGGTAAAAGCCCCGAGAGTGAAAGCTTCATGCTTTGTTCCTTTAAATGAATCACATTTTCTCACTCATTGTCATATGAGCTTATTATATGCCAATGACTTTCCCTAGAGGATTTCACATATAGTACTTCATTTAATTCACACAATAGCCCTGTGAGATGGATACTTTACACCTATTTTTCCAAATGACGAACCTGAGGTACAGCCAAATCAGGAGTTAATTCTAAACCACTGACTACACAACCTTTCCTGTTTGATTGCATACAACCACATAGTAGATATCCAGCAAGCACTTGGGGGACAGAAGAAGGTGAGCCAATGTCAGATTCGGATCCTAGGATCTCAGTTCTAATGGCTCCTTACCCTAAAAAACATGTAGTGGGTATAAAATAACTAAAAGAATATCGAAGGTATTGGAATTAAATTAATTCTAGTCAAGTCTTTTGAAGGCACCTTGAACGTAAAATTCTTCTATCTGGCACTCAAGTTCCTTTAAAAACTTTTCATATTAGAATAATTTTAGACTCATAAGAAGTTGTGAATACAGCACTGAGAGTTCCCATATAACCTTCACTCAGCTTCTACAGTATTAACATCTTACCTCACCATACTACATTATTAAAACCAGGAGACTGGCATTGATGAAATACTATTCACTACAGACTTCATTTGGATTTCATTCATTTTTGCATGTGCTTGTGTGTGTGTGTGTGTGTGTGTGTGTGTGTGTGTCTATGAAATTTTATCTCATAGATTCATGTAGCCACCCTCTCCACGAGGATTTAGAACAGTTTCAAGATTGTATATATATATAAAATACGCCCAGCACAAGCACTTTCTTCTTCTTTCAGATTAGATGTCTTACTGATCTCTATATGTTTCATAATCTCTCCACTAAATAGAATGCTTCTGGTCCACTGCTTTTACATCCACTTACCTCAAAAATCACCATGAATCTATTTTTAAAACTTTGATAAATTATATTTAAATGTTGTTTTTGGATGTTACATTTTGTGGAAACGTATAAGCTTCACTATCTAAAGTTTTCTGAAACTCATGGATGTGCTGAACTGTTGCTAGGGAACCAATTCCTATAGCTGCTAACCAAATTCCTAAGAGAGAAAGGATAAGAGCTCACAAATACAATTTTGTTTTTGTTTTTAATTAAGCAATTAAAGCGGTAGAGTTGTGCAGATGGAAAGAAAGGTAGTGTCGTATAATATGGACCTTCAGATATGAAAATATTTTAAAGAAACATTTAATAGAATCCCTCATTTTATAACATGTTATAAAATGCTGAGATTTGCCCCCATCACACAGCAAGCTAGTGATTTAGCCTAGATTAAAACCCACTTGTTTCCAACAGGCACACTTCCCATTATGCCTCACTGTCTTTAACAGGTAGAAAGAGGGAAAATACTTGGAGAGGCCAACTTCTGACAAGTGGCAGATAGTTCGATAGGAATCTAACTTCAAAATCAGATCAGGTCTGGATGAAACAGAGATTTAAAGATTAATGATTTGTGAGAGAGTTGCCTAATTACACATGACATTAAAAACTTTCCAATTTTCAGTTTAGATTTGGTAGTATTCAAATTAGCTATCTTCATTTAATTTTTGATGAGTAAACTGAGCTATATGTATTAGATAGACATGTGGTCTGATAATATTTAAACCAGCCGGAATCATTGAAATGTCATAGACAGATATTCAACATACTGGACCAATCGTTTAAATATTTTTTTAAAATCATGACAATTAAATCTGAAAATCTAAACTTATAAGGATCATCACCTCCTTTGTTTTCCCCAAACGTACCACTCTTAAAACCAATTTCAGTTCTGATTTTTTTGATGTCTTAATTAGTTCGTATTAATCTAATTCGTCTCTGATCTCTGATCATCGTCTACCACTTACAATCTGTAGCAAATATTTTAATAACTGACTAAATCCTTTCATATTATTCTTCTCTATATATTCTTTTATCATCGGGAAGAGCACTTTGCAAAGAAGCCTGTGTTTGGTGCTTTTCTTATTCAACCTGGCCACAGAGCAAGTGTTTAGTAACTAAATCCTGAATTATTTTTTAACAGCATAATGCATAGAGGTTATCTGTGTTTCAGCAGAAGGAGCAACTTATTCTAAATGAACTCAGAAAATCACCTGTCAAGATATCAACTGAAAAGAGAATTCATATTCTGAAATCGTGGATAAAATAGTACTAAACAAATGACAGGGAATCACCAGGAATTTATGCAGAGTAGCATTACAAAAGTTACCTTGCACCGCACAGTGCTTATTACTTTAAAAGGATGGTGAGGAAGCTCTAGAGAAAACCTTAGAGAAACTCGTTTCCAGTCTGGACATTTCTTCCAGCAAGTTGCATGACCTTGGGGAAGATACATAAATTCTTTGGGCCTCAATTAGGATTGATATCTAAAATACTTCTAGCTTCAAATTATTATGATTTTATTTAAGTTCTAAAAACATCTTTTACTTATACAGAAGCTAAGAGGGATGTAATTTATAGCAGAGCTTATAAAATCAAATGTTTTCGATGATATCAGCTTCAATATAACATTACCCCTACTTTAAGTTAATTTGTGCAAGGCTATTTCAGACATAAGAGCTGAATAAAGAGAATTCTGATGGTTTAAAAAACAGAGAATCTGGTATTAGTTGACTTGAATTTAAGACCCTATTTGACCTTTCCCAGTTGTTATAACTTGAGGAAACTTTTTCTCTCTTTTCTTTTTATCTTACCTATAAAAAATATAGGTGGGGAGTAGGAAAATAATTACAATAAATATTCCTTAAAGACATTTTCACAGTTTTATTATATTGTTGGAGAATGGCATGACATATCAACACAACCACTATCTCTGAAGGTTAAAGAAAGAAGATAACTAAATATTACTGTAAAAAAGGAATCAGTCACAGCTCCAAAGGGGAATGGAGAAGGTGTCCTGTGATCCACTAGACAGAGGCTGGAACTGGAAGTATGGTCAAGTCTGATTAGGAAGAAGCTAGAAACCACTACTAGGAAGTAAAATTATAGAAGTAAATTTTAACTTAGTCCTCCACCAAGGCTGTCTGTATATATTAAGAGTCTATATATAGCAAGTCTCCACTTGTTCTGCCTGAGAAACTTTTCCCATTTCCTCTGTGGCCCAGTCTGCTCTCCTTCATGTGGCCAGTTTCTCTTTATCCTTTAGGGTTCTGTTTGATGCCAGCTTGACAGAGAAGCTTTCCAAAAGTTGCTTTTTCTTAATTATTACCTAAGTCCTTTATTAGTTTTATTTTCTTTTGAGCTATATCTATCTATATCTCTATCTATATAGATGGAGAGAGAGATATATAGCTGAATATTTATATATATATAAAATTAATATATAGCTCAAAAGTTATATAATACAAATATGTTATAATATATACTAGCATGTACTGTAATATATAGTAGTTATGTAATATAACACTTTCAAATATGACCCAAACTTTTCTTCTGAAGTGAAGCTTTATATGTCTTTCACTTTGATATCTCACAGCTATTTTTGACCTCACTCCCGTCTAAAATCAGACTGACTTGATTTATCCCCTCAACCCTGTTTTCTGAGTGCTACAGTTCACCTGGGTGCTCAAACTAGAAATTCCTAGTTTCTCCTTTTTCCCCACTCACCCCTGAAATCCAATCCATGAGCAGGTTCTAATAGTACACCTCTAAAATGTCTTGAATGAATAAACATTCCCCCATTATCGCTGATACTTTCTAGTCAAAGTCACTGTCATCTCTTCTCCAGTTATTCCAATAGACAGCTTCTATCCTTTTTTTACCCTGACCACAATCTATCCTCTCTCTGACAGTTGGAATAAACTTACAAAAATCTAAACAGGATTGTCATTATTCTAACTGAAGCCTTCCAGTGGATGCCCAGTGCATGTTGTCTACCACACATTTCAAAACCCCTTATGATTTAGCACTGGCCTCTCTCCCTTTTCACCCCAGCTGGCTCTGCTTCCTGATCAGTTTCCTGCAAAAGCTCCAGATCCTGGAATGGAGTCATCTCATTTCCCTCTTAGAGGTGTTGTACAAACTGTCTCCACTTGCCCTGCCTGGCAAGCTTTTCCCATTTCCTCTGTGGCCTGGTCTGCTCTCCTTCATGTGCCCAGTTTCTTTCCATTCTTTAGGGTTCTGTTTGATGCCAACCTGACAGAGAAGCTTTCCAAAAATCACTTTTTCTTACTTATAACCAAAGTCCCTTATTAGTTTTATTAGCCATCTAGTCCTTTATTAGCCATCTAATATGGCTCATATCAGAATATACAATTATTTAAATTATTCATCTGTTTATATTTAATCTTTCTTTCCCTCCAGAATATTGAACCCCTGAAGATGAAGAATAAATGTCCCATTCACTATTGTTTTCCCAGTAATTAATACAGTGTCTAGTATACAATAGGCACATGGTAAATATTTGTTAAACAAATTCATTGAGTGTCAGGAAACTTTCCCATCAGTTGAATTTTTCTTGAGAAAACCATTGGCAAAATTAAATGTGTTTATGGTCATTTTCTCTAGTTTCTTTGTCAGGTTTATTCCACAAGGCAGAGGAAACTTGAAATGTCATAAATGAGAAATTGCTGTTCATGTATTTTCTTATTACTTTGGTGATTTGAACTTATATCTTTATTTCACATGATTCAGCGGTTTTTAAATCTATTTTGTGTAGATATTAGACCGTATTTTATACCTAAAGTTTTGAAAAATCTGACATTAGTATCATCAGCCTTTCTGGATGATTTTCCATTTTCATTTGTTTTTAAATAAGTTTACTGCAGTTCAGAGTTGCTGATCAGTTTCACTTATACTGTGAAAGCTCTGAGAAGATTACTGGATGTTTTAAACACAAATATATGTAGTATTGATACAGGATCATATGACAATGTCACACAGCACTTTTAACATATCATGTAATTGCTTTTTTAGGTTAGAAATCAGTTTTCTAAGTGTGATAAAATTAAACTTGCTTTAATTTGAATATTAAGCAATTTCATTTAATTCAGAGAATACTGTTTCCAGCAATAAAAAGTGAAACTTTTATTTAATATTGCTTTGATGAAGTTATATCAACACTTATAAGTTAATTCCAATCTAATGTTAGGTCATCTTATATTCTCAAATAAGCAGTTTTTGTTATCAATCCTGCTGTAAATTAAAACGAGTTAAGGAACAAAGAGTGAAATGAATTAACCTTCTGGTCAAGGCAAGGAACAAGTCAACAGACCCATTTACTTTGATTAATCAATGTTTTATTTTGCTTCAGGGTTTCAAACCAAGTGATTGGATTTATATAACATAACGCTTCACTCGAATTAAAAACAGCTGGGAGCACATACAATTTTTTACATGAACTCTTCTCCAAAAAATTTGTTTTAAATACTAATTAAAACTAATACTCAGAGTAAGTTGTAGAAAACTGTTAAGAATTCTTTAATTCCTGTAGTCTAAGTAGGATCTGCTTATGAGCTGTAAAAAAAACAAACAAAAACAGGGTTGAACCTGCAAAAATTGCCTGAGGCATCTCAAATTTATGAGTGATAAGAAGTAGCGAGAGGAAGTTTTCTTAAATTAGTCGATTTATATTTGGATTTGGAAAAGATAAAAACATTATTTTCTATCATCGTTCTGATAACTTTACTATTTAAAAATAGAATTCAATGCATGTTTAACATTTATTGCCAAAGGCTTAGAGGTGAACTTGATCATAGATACCTGCAAAACCAAACAAACAAAACACTCAGGTTATAGAATATGGCAAAAGACTGAATATAATACAAAGTAAGAATTATTCCCAACACTGCTTCCAGGGTGGTCTTTTGAAAAGATGAGTCAGATCCTGGCACTTCTCAGTTCAAAACTCTGCTATGCATGGCTCCTCCTCACACAGAGTCAAAGCCAAACTCCTCAAAGGGAACTTCAAGGGCTCATGTGATCTGTGTCCCTCATGTGATCTGTGCCTCTGTAGCCTCTCCACAGTTACAGCAACCCCACTTCCCTCTCACCCCACTCTTTACCTCTCCTCCTCCATCACTCCCCACCAGATACAGGGTCTCCCTGCTATATGAATGTTCCAGGCACACTCCCACCTGAAAATCTTCATATCAGCAACTTCTTCTGCCAGAATTATCTTCACAAAGCTAATCCCCAACTCTATTTATGACTTCATTGATGTCATCTTCTCCAGGATCATGCTAAGCACCACAAGCGGCAACCTGCCCTGCCCTTATACATTCTTAACCCCTCTTCCCTGTTTGACGTTTTCCTTTTTACTCTCATGACTTTTATTGCTTTCCAACATGTTACACAATTTACTTCTTTATCACATTTGTTATTTATTATCTGTCTCCCCTCATCAGAATGTAAACTTCATGAGAACCGAGGGCTTTGTCCCCAAACACCTACAAGACTACTCAGTACGTAGTGCTAGGCATTCAGGGCAAACTTGTTGAATGAATGAAATAATACACCTATAGTTTTCCTCAAGTTAGAAAATAAGTCTGTGGGAGAACGTAGCCTGAATTAGGATTAAAAGCCAGGAAGAACTAGAGAGGATAAAGAACCCAAGGGAAATGAGGAAGGACAAAGCAATTCTCAAATTAAAAAATGAGAACGTTTACGGACTCTAGTTAGCCCAAACTGGTCTTTTTTTTTTTTTTTTTCTTTTTTTCTCTCTGAGACAGAGTCTTGCTCTGTCACCCAAGCTGGAGTGCAGTGGCTCACTGCAACCTCCACCTCCCAGGTTCAAGCCATTTTCCTACCTCAGCCCCCCTAGTAGCTGGGATTACAGATACTCACTACCATGCCCGCCTAATTTTTGTATTTTTAGTAGAGATGGGGTTTCACCATGTTGGCCAGGCTGGTCTCAAACTCCTGACCTCAGGTGATCCACTCGCCTTGGCCTCCCAAAGTGGTGGGACTACAGGCATGAACCACTGCGCTGGGCCAAACTGGTCTTCTTCTGTTTTTATTTTAATTTATTCCCTACATTCTATAGTAACCTATTTGACACCAGAAAGTCTGTAGTAACATTTTTGACTTCAGGAAGCATTTTCCATGAAAGTGCTGCAGATGGCTTCTTAGTAAGAGAAGACTAAAAGGAAAGTGAGGCTATATCATTAGGCTGCAAACCAGCAGTCCTAATGGCAAGATGCCCCAGAGCCAACGTACCATTGTGAATCTGTAGTATTTTCCTCAATAACACAGCTCTAAGGATTTCGTTAACCAGTAAAAACAATTTTCTTTGCATCCAAATTGGCATGTTATCCATCACTGGGATTTCTCTGTGAAGCTTGAAGATACTCTCTATCATTTATTTCTCTAATTAGAATCGCTGTTTAATCCAAAAATTGACTTTAACTTTGAAATTAGGATAAATTTAGAGGCTGAGCTCTATAATATGCTTTCAGTATGAAAATTACTCATTTTCTGAATCTTTATCAGTGAAGTTTCAGTTGCCTTTTTAGATATACTTAATAAAAATGAACTAAGGTCCCTAGAAATCTCATGAACCAAGTAGGCAGGCAATATGAGAGAGAAAAGACTAATGGACAGGCAAAATTCTAATACTGGTGACAATAATGCAGGTATTCTGCTATTTTGACAAATTACAGCTTTCTTCCCTCAGAATTCCATTCTCTTTCTCTCCTCTCCTCTAATCATTGCCTGCCTATAAATTTATTTGTACAAATAAATTTGTATAAATGTCTTGGCAATAAATTAATTAATTATCCTCGGAAGTAACTCTAGGCAAAGAGGTATGTCAGGGAAGTTTCACTGCATACGAATTCAAGAACTTCCTAGAATTTGGACCTGTGATTGTATTGTTACCTAGGGCAGAATTTTACCAGCCAGAGATATACCACCATCAGCTCTTGCTCTCAACTGATTTTTACAAAAATAAAATGTATGGCTTGAATATGTTTCAAATGATGCCTATTAATTACAAACTATTCATTTGCAAGGATACTTATATCAGGGATTACTCTTAAAAACAGGATTTAAATTGACCATATTTTCTAATAATTCTCATATTTAGAGAAGGCAGACAATGTCAATTTCCTACTCCTATTTTAGATAATACCAAATGACATTTTCAAATAACCTGCAAAAGATTAAATGATTAATTCAACCAGTTTTTCATTCTTTTCTCTTCAGAATTCATGATTGCTAGTGTCAGAACAGATTTATTGATGGAGATTTACATAGTGATACAAGTACTCAATAAGGTATCAACTAAATTGGAATTGTGGTCGATCACATTCAATAAGGTAAGTAGTGGGCATGATAGCCAATATTTGGCAATAGAAAAGTATTGAGGATTGCTCTAGGGGGACTTCTAAATGATCTTGATTTTGTGTTGATAAGTGTGAAAGGAAAATAAAAACTTGCGACCCCAGTTCACACGCCACAAAGAAAGAAATTAAGCTGAAACCTGGGTCATGCAAAAAAATGGCCTTTTCTTGTGTTCTTAAACAGACGGCTACAGATAAAAAGTTAAATATATGCACTAGAAGCTACTTTGTGTTTGCCTTATCTGATGTAAAGTGCCGATTTACTGAGCACCAGATGAACACATCATTGGCTATACTCCTTTTCTCATGCATTATATAGATTACCATGTTCTTCCTCTTTTCTCTCCAGCCAAATTTTCCTTTTAAATATTTAAACCCTCAAATTCATCTTTGGAGAAAAGTACAGACCACAGACTATTTGTGTGATTCCTTGGGATTTCTGTTTGTTGGTTGGTTGGTTGTTTTTTCGTTTTTTGTTTTTAGTTTTTTTGAGATGAGGTCTCACTCTGTCACCTAGGTTGGAGTGCCGTAGTGTGATCTCACCTCACTGTGTGATCTCAGCTCATAGTGTGATCTCAGCTCACCTTGGCCTCCCAGACTCAAGCAATCCTCCCACCTCAGCCTCCTGAGTAGCTGGGACCACAGACCTGTGCCACCACGTCTGGCTAATTTTTTGTATTTTTGGTAGAGACAGGGTTTCACCATGTTGCTGTATGCAGATTGGTCTCGAACTCCTGAGCTGAGGCAATCTACCTGCCTCTGCCTCTGCCTCCCAAAGTGCTGGGATTAAAGGGGTAAGCCACTGTGCCCAGCCTTGTGTTTTTTGTTTGTTTGTTTGTTCTTTCCAGGCATGTCCTTAACCTTGGCAAAATAAACTTCTAAATTGACTGATAACTGTCTCAGACACTGTTTTGGTTTACATAAGAAATAAACAATTAGCTATAAAGATAGATTAAAATATAGATTAAAAATAAGTAATTATATGTATATATCCTATTGGTTTATTTTCTATATATCCTATTAGATACACACACACACACACATATATATATATTTTTATATATATATATCTCTCCCCTATTAGTTCTTTCCCTCTAGGGAACCGGACTAACACAGGGACTATCAAATGATTGGTACCTACAACAATACAGCTTGTATCCCATCATCAATTACTTTTATTCCCTTAGTTTCTGGCATCCTACACATGACACTATCAGGCTGCCATTTAACAGGATGTAGAACAAACCCAGGGGTCTGGCAGAGACATTAATGTGGAAATATGTGGAAAGTTGAGGGTTCTTTCGTTCATTCGTTCGTTCGTTCATTATTGAGACAGAGTCCACTCTGTCGCTCAGGCTGGAGTGCAGTGGAGCGATCTCCGCCCACTGCAAGCTCCGCCTCCCAGGTTCACGCCATTCCCCTGCCTCAGCCTCCGGAGTAGCTGGGACCACAAGCGCCCGCCACCACGCCTGGCTAATTTTTTTATTTTTATTTTTATTTTTTATTTTTAGTAGTGACAGGGTTTCACCATGTTAGCCAGGATGGTCCCAGTCTCCTGACCTCGTGATCCGCCTGCCTCGGCCTCCCAAAGTGCTGGGATTACAGGCTTGAGCCACCGCGCCTGGCCAAAGGTTTTTTTTCCAACTCCTTAAACAAATGATATCTGAATTATGCTAACACGTGAATGCTTTATCTTCAATGCTTTGTCATGTTATGATTCATAATTATGTACTGTATATACAATTCTAGGCATATAAATAATAAGTAAAGCATATATCTTTTATTTATTCATTCAATAAAAATTATTGAAAGTTTATGATGATACAGGCACCTTGTGCTTAGTACAAAATGGGGATCAAGATAATAGAAACTCTGCCGTCAGAGAATTGTATAGTTAATGGGAGAGAGAATATTTGAATAATACAAAAATAAATCTTAAACTTCAGCTGTGAAAACTGATAAAATAGATACTTGGGGAACTAAGACAACATGTAGCTGTTGATTAAGCTATAGTGATATATTTCAGTCACTAGAACAAGAAGCATCCACATATTTGGGACTGAAAGATTATTTATCCTGTAGTGCAGGCAGATGTTGGTTTCACTATTTAGACTTTTTTCTTTTTAGTGCTAAATAATTCCATACCAAGAACAATGTGTGTTTTTATTTATTCTTCCTAGTTTGAGGCCCTGACCTCATAAGACATAACTACCATTAAAGTTAATTTAATTGCCTTTGCTTGGAATTTGCAGTAAAAACATTTGTCAAACATTATTCAATAAATGGCGGAAGGAAACGCCATAGCAACTGCAGCATTGAAAAAAACTTGAGAAAAAATTGCACGATGATATTTATTCTTGAAAAATACTTGTGAAAGGAAAGGTTTATGTTTCCACAGCAACAAACTTTGCTGAGCATACTGAGCTCTGTTAAAAATAAAGAAAAGGAGAGAAATAGAAGTAAAGGACAGAGTAGGGTCTAATGTGGCAAAATAAGGAATTCTGAAGTCAAGGACATTGTAGGAGGAATTTAAAAATCCCCAATTGATCATGGGTTCTGGTTTTCTTGAAATTTTAATTAATTAATTAATTTTAAACCTCATTTTATTGTGTTAAGAACTTAACGTAAGAGCTATCCTCTCAACAATTTTGCGGGGGAAGGGTGGGCATTTATTTTTAGTTCTTTAAATAAATATATTTTTCTTTCAATAGCTTTTGGGATACACACGGTTTTTGGTTACATGGATGAATTATTTAGTGAAGTCTGAGATTTTACTGTACCCATCACCCGAGTATGTACATTGTACACAATATGTAGGGATTTTAAAAATCAAACCCCACCCTCCCCTCCTCCCCGAGTCTCCAGTTTTCATTATACCACTCTGCATGCCTTTGTGTACCCATAGTTTAGCTCCCATTTGTACGTGACAACACATGGCATTTGGTTTATCATTCCTGAGTTACTTCACTGAGAATAATGGACCCCAGCTCCATCCAAATTACTGCAAAATACATTATTTCACTCTTGTTATGGCTGAGTCGTATTCCATGGTGTATATGTACAACATTTTCTTTATCTACTCCTTGGCTGATGGGCACTTAACATTGGTTCCATAGCTTTGGGACTGAAAACTATGCTGTGATACACATACGTGTGCAGGTGTCTTTTGATATAATGACTACTTCTTTTGGGTACTCAGTGACGGGATTGCTGGATCAAATAGTTGATCTACTTTTAGTTCGTTGCCTCTCAACAGAGTTTAAGCATATAACACATTATTAACTGTAGGCAAAGTATTGTACAACATATCTCTAAAACTTACTCCCCTTGTACAATTGAAACTTTATGACCATTGACCAGTAACTCCGTATTTCCCCATCCTTCAGTCTACTCTGATTTTACGTGGTTCACTATATAAATTACCTCATATAAGTGATATAATGCAGTATTTGTCCACCAATAGCCGGCTTATTATGCTGAGCATAATGACTTCAAGGTTCATCCACACTGTTGCATATCGAAGGAATTCCTTATCTTTTTAAGGCTGAATAATATTCCACTGTATGTATGTACCATATTTTCTTTATCCATTCATTCATGAATAGACATTTAGATTGTTTCTACATCTTGGATATTATGAATAGTGCTACGATGACCATTGGAATGGTAATATCACTTAAACATACTGATTTTAATTATTTTGATAAATATCCAGAAGTGGAATTGCTGGACCATGTAATAATTTTATTTTGAATTTTTGAGGAAACTTTGAATTACTTTTCATAGCAACTGTATCTTTTTGCTTTATGACCAAGAGTGTACAGGAGTTCCAATTTCTTCACATTTTTGCCAACATTTATCATCTTTTTGTAAAAAATTAACCATCCTACCAGGTGTGAGGCGATATCTCATGGTGATTTTGATTTGCATTTACCTAATGATAAGTGACATTTAGCATGTTTATATGTATGTCAGCCTACTGTATGACTTCTTTAGATAGATATTCATTAAGTCTTTAGCCATTTTAAATATTGGATTGCTATTCTTGTTGCTTTTGAGTTTCTCCTTATATATTTTGGAAATTAACACCTTATCTAATATATAGCTTACAGATATTTTCTTCCATTCTGTAGGTTGCCTTTTCACTCTGTTCATTGTTTCTTTGGCTATACGGAACCTTTTAGGTTGTATCTTTTGAATTTTATATGAGTTTCACTTGTCTATTTTGCTTCTGTTGCCTGTGTTTTTGGTGTCATATCCATGAAATAACTGCTAAGACCAATGTCATACAGCTTTTTCTTTATTTATTTCTAGAAGTGTTAAAGTTTAGAGCCTTACATTTATAATCAATTTTGAGGGTTTTTATATGGCGTATGATTCAGGTCGAATTTCATTCTCTTCTATGTGGATATCCAACACCATTGTTGAAGAGACTATTCTTTATTGCATATTCTTGGTACCTAAGTTGAAGATCAATTGACTATTTATACATGCAATCAATTTCTGGATTCTTTGTTGTTTCATTTTTCCATGTCTATATTTATGACACTATCATATTGTTTTAATTATTATTGCTTTGTACTATATTTTGTCTTGTTTTTTTTTTTTAATTCCTTTTTGTAGAGAATGGGGTCTTGCTATATTGCCCAGGCAGGTATCGAACACCTGGGCTCAAGCTATCCTCTCGCCTCTGCCTCCTTAAGAGCTGGGATTACAGACATGGGCCACATGCCAGCAATTTGTACTATATTTTGAAGTCAGGAAGTCTGATGCTTCCAGTGTTGTTTTTCATTATCAAGGTTGTTTTGAATATTTAGGGTTTTTTGGTTTCATATAAATTTTAGGATTATCTATTTTTTAAATGTCATGGGGGTTTTGATAAGAATTACATTTTATCTGTAGATTGCTATGGGTAATGTGAACACTTTAACAATATTAAGTCTTTCAGTCTGTGAACACTGATGTCTTTCTATTTGCATGCGTAGTCTTCACTTTTATTCATCAATGTTTTGTAGTCTTCTGTGTACAAGTGTACAAGTGCTTTGCCTCCATTTAGTTTTTTGCTAAGTATTTTATTCATTTTCATGGTATGGTAAATGGAATTGTATTCTTAATTTTTGAAGAAGTTAGTTTGTTCTTAGTTTATAGAAAAGCAACTAATTTTGTGTGCTCATTTTGTATCTTGCAAATATTCTGGAATTATTAGTTCTAAACATTTTGTGGAAGTTTTAGAATTTTCTACATCATGTCATCTGTGAATAGCAATTATTTTGCTCCTTGCTTTATTTGGATGTCTTTTTTTTTTTCTTGACTAATGGCTCTGTCTAGAATTTCAGGTGCTATCCTTGCCTTACTTCTGATCTTAGAGGAAAGGTTTACAGTTTTTCACCACTTATTATGATGTTAGATGTGGGCTTGTCAAATATGGCCTACATTAATGGAGGTACATTTCACCTATAAATAGTTTGTAGAGTGTCTTTTTAATCATGCAAGGGTGTTCATTTTTGTCAAATGGTTTTCTGCATCAGTTGAAATTATCATATGATTTTTTTTCTTTCAATCTGTTAAGGTGGTACATCACATTAATTGATTTGCATGAGTTAAACCATACTTGCATCCCAGGGAAAATTCCCACTTGATCATGGTGTATGGTTCTTTAAACGTGCTGTTGAATTCAGTTTGCTAGTATTCTGTTGAGGATTTCTGTATCTATATTCATTAGAGAAACTGGCCTGAA
Organism: Colobus angolensis palliatus; assembly: GCF_000951035.1. Taxonomy (NCBI): domain Eukaryota; kingdom Metazoa; phylum Chordata; class Mammalia; order Primates; family Cercopithecidae; genus Colobus; species Colobus angolensis. Next base: position 6,791,061 of record NW_012115932.1, read on the forward strand.
GTTTTGTTTTCTCGAGCTATCTTCTCACTTTAGTATCAGAGTAATGCAGGCCTGATGAAATGACTTTGGTAGTATTCCTTCTCTTTCTGTTTTTTGAAAGACTTGGAGAAGGACTGGAATTATTTCTTCTTTAAATGTTGATAAATTGACCAGTGAAGCTATCTGGTCCTGGGCTTTTTTTTTTTTGGGGGGGGGGAAATTTTTGATTACTGATTCAATCCCCTCTGGTTCAATATAGATCGATTCGGACTTTTTATTTCTTTATGATTCAGCCTAACTAGGTTGCCTGTTTCTAAAAATTTATTCACTTCTAGGTTACCCAGTTTGCGGACATAAAATTATTTATAGTAGCCTCTTATGATCCTTTTTATTTCTCAGGCATCCGTGGTAATGTCTCCATTTTCATTTCTAATTTTATTTACTTGAATCTTCTCTCTTATTTTCCCAGGCTAATTAATGACTTTTAAATTTTGTTTATCTTTAACAAAAAGCAACTTTTAGTGTCATTGATTTTTCTATTGTTTCTTTAGTCTCTATTTTGTCTATTTCTTCTCTAGTCTTTATTATTTTCTCTCATGTGCTAATTTTGGTCCTAGTTTTTGCTGCACGTTTTAGTTCCTTGAGGCATAAAATTAGATTTTTTATTTGAAATCATTCTTTGGATTTAAATATATGCATATATCATATATATAAATACTGTGCTTGTATCCTTCTTGGTATTATTTCTGCTACAACCCATACATTTTGGCAAGTTGTACTTTTATTTTCATTTGTCTCAAGATATTTTCTAATTTCCCGTTGATTTCTTATTTGACCCCATGGTTGTTCAAAAGTGTGATGCTTAGTTTTTACATATTTGTGAGTATCTGTTTTCCTTCTGCCATTGCTGTCTAGTTTCAGTCAATTATGGGCAGAAAATAAATTTGGTATGATTTCATCATTTCAAAATTTCATAAGAATTTTCTGTGAGCTAAAATGTGATCTCTGCTACAAACTGTTCCATATGTGTGCTTTAAAAGAATGTATATTCTGGGTGGAATGTTCTGTACGTGTTTGTTAGGTCCATTTTGTTTGTAGGGTTGTTAACGTTTGCTTTAATATGTTAACTTTCTGTCCAGCTGTTCTATCCATTATTGTAAGTGGGGTATTAAAATCTCTCTTACTGTTATTTTATTGTTGTCTATTCTACCTGCATTTTTGTCAATATTTTCTTTACATATTTAAGTGCTCTGATGATGGATGATATCTATTTATTATGATGTCTTCCTGACAAATTTATTCTTTTATTACTATATAATATTTCCCCTTGTGTACTGTGACAGTTTTGATTGAAATTCTGTTTTGTGTGGTATAAGTCATTCTGCTCCTTTATGTTGTTGTTGTTTTCATTTCATGGGGTATCTTCTTCATCCTTTAACATTCAGAGTGTGTCTTAAAATCTAAAATTAATTACTTGTAGACAGCATAGAGTTGAATCTTGTGATTTTTGTTTGTTTGTTTTTGAGACAGAATTTTGCTCATTGCCTAGGTTGGAGTGCAATGGCGCCATCTCAGCTCACTGCAAACTCCACCTCCCGGGTTCAAGTGATTCTCCTGCCTCAGCCTCCCAAGTAGCTGAGATTACAGGTGCCTGCCACCACGCCCAGCTAATTTTTGTATTTTTAGTAGAGACGGGGTTTCACCATGTTGGTCAGGCTGGTCTCAACCTCCTGACCTCAAGTGATCCACCAGCCTTGGCTTCCCAAAGTGCTGGGATTACAGGCGTGAGCCACCACGCCCGGCCTGAATCTTGTTTTTTTAATGAATTCATCCACTTTATTTATTTTGATTGAGGAGACTTCATGAACATTTAAAATAATTATTAATAAAAATTTACTATTGCTACTTTAGTGTTTTTGTATGTCTTGGAGTTCTTTTGTCACGCTCTCTCTCTTGCTTTCTTCCTTTGTGCTTTGTTGATTTTCTGTATTGATGTATTTTGATTCCTTTCTCTTTCTATTAGTGTATATTCTATAGGTATTTTCTTTGTGATTACCATAGGGCTTATCGAAAATATCTTACAGTTATAACAGTCTATTTTAAGGTTATAGCATCTTCAATTCAATTGCATACAAAAACCCTACACTGTTACTCTCCCTTATGACACGTTCTGTCATTGATGTCACAATGCACATTTATTTGTATTGTGTATCCATCAACATTTTTGATATAGTGTTTTAATAATTTTGTCTTTTAACTTTTATACTAGAATTAAAAGTGATTTACACACCACTATTACAGTAATATAGTATTCTGTATTTGTGTATATATTTAACTTACCAAGTTTCTTATTTTTTATGCTATTTTATTGCTCTTTAGTATCTTTTTGTTTTGGCTTTAAGAAGTTTCTTTAACATTT
>NW_012115932.1:6793508-6898214 GCF_000951035.1 Colobus angolensis palliatus
TATAACCTTTAACATTTCTTGTAGGGTAGTTCTAGTAGTGATGAACTTTATAAGCTTTTATTTGCATGAAAAATCTCTCTTCATTTTTAAGGGAGAACATTGCTGAGGATAGTATTCTTGTTTGCAGTTTTCTTGTCTTGGTTTGATTTCTTTCAGCACTCAGAATGTATCATTTCACTGCCTTTTGGTCTGCAAGGTTTCTGCTGAACAACTAGCTGATAGTTTTTCATGCGGATTCCCTTGTACGTGAAAAAAAATGATTTTCTCTTGCTGCTTTCAAAATTCTTTTTGTCTTCAACATTTGACAATTTGATTATAATTGATTCCACTGTGTACTTATTCGGATTGTTATTTGGGATCCTTTAGGTTTTCTGGATGTAGGTATTCATTTCCTTTCTCAGAATTGGGAAGTTTAGGGACATTGTTTCTTTCAATATGCTGTCTGGTCATTTCTTTCTCTGTTCCTTCTGCAGTCTTATATGGTGCATTTGGTAAGCTTAGTGTTGTTCATAAGTTCCTTGAATTTATTTACTCTCTTCCATTATTTTATTTCTCCTCTGAATAATTTCTAATGACTTGTCTTTAAGTTTTCTAATATTTTCTTCTGCTTCATCTAGTCTGCTTTTGAATCACTCTAGTGATTTCTCTGTTTAGTTAATTGTGTTGTTTATCATGATTTCTTCCTAGTATTTTTTTAAGTTTTTTACTTGTTGAAATTCTAGTTTTATTCATGCATTGTCCTCCTGACCTCAGTGACCATCTTTATGATAGTTATTTTTAATTCTCTATCTGCTACATCATATAACTTCATTTCACTAAGGTCAGTTTCTAGAAATTTATATTTGCCCTTTGTTTGGAAGATATTTCTTTTGTTTCTTATTTTGTTTGACTCTCTGTGTTGGTGGCTGGGCATTAGAAAAACCATCCACCTGTCCTAGTGTTCACAAACTGGCTTCACAGAAGACCCTCCCCTATCAGCCTGGTCAGAGATTCTAGGGGCCCCTCAAACCTTCATGCTAGTCCAACCTGTTTTCTTTGTTCTTAATGACCCTGTCTAGAGTGCCAGGTCCACCAGCACTCTGAGAAAAGCAATACTGAAGGCACTTCCTCAAGAATCCTCCAGAAAAGTTGAGTCATTCGATGTTTTGTCCAACTTACTACCTCTGTCAGGAGAACCTAGCATCTGGGAGTTTTCATCTGCTTTCTCTGTGATAAGCCAAAAACAGGGGCTACAGTAACCACCAACCCACAGCACTGTCACTGCTCTTATTGGTCCTGGGCCACTAGAGAATGCCAGACCTCATCAGTGCTCTTAAGACAACCTGGACAGAGCCGGACCCACTCCTATCTGGGTAACTCCTAGAGGAGTTGGAACACTGGACATATGGTATACCTCCTTTCCTCCCCAGCAGGAAGCTTAGGTGTGGGGAGATTCATCTCAATCATACAGTACTCTGCCAGTTTAGAAATTAGGGCAAGAAGGTGTCCTGAACTTCCCAACTATCTTTGATGTGGCTGATTTTGCACTGACCTGGGGTATAAGAGCCTCTTAACCAGTTCCTTGGTTTCTCACAAAGGGAATCTGTCCATGAATTGTTGCCAAATCAGTGTGTTTGTGGAAGGAAGGAAGGCCCAGGGCTGCTGATGTCTCTTTTCTAAATTTGAGAACAATTGTTGAAAATACAAATGCCAACTGGAAAAGTATGTTATGTAAATGAGTAAAGTGGTCAGGTGTTAATGAGTAAAAAAGAGTCTTGGGCTCCAACCAAATGAGATAGCTACTACCTAACTCCAATCTCGCGCAACCAAACCAGAAAGTCTATCCAGAAACATGAATTTCTAGGAGAGATAACCCAACATTAGTTTTCCTTTGCTGTCATAAATTATCACAAATTTAGGGGTTTGAAATAACACTACTTTATTATCTCACAGTTCTGTAGGTCAGAAGTCCTGGTACAGCAGGACTGAGTCCTTTGCTGAGAGTCTTTCGGGTCTGAAGTCAAGATGTTGGCAAGTTATATTCCTTTTTCGAGGCTCCTAGGTTGAATTTTCTTCCAATCTCATTCAAGTTTTGCAAAACTCAATTCCTGTTGGTTGTAGGACTAAGTCCCCATTTCCTCTCTGGGGATAGTCTTTGCTACTCAAAGTTACCTTCAATCCTTCCCATGCTTTTCATGTGACCTCCCTTGGGCAATGGTAAATTCAGTCTCCCTTTAATGCTCTGGATAACTCAAACTTTCCCTGATGCCACATCTGTATGCCTTCAAGGTAAGTAAAATTTTTTGTTTTTAAATGTTAATGTTATTAGATTGGGCCCACTTCAACTGGGAAATCTAGGATTATCTCCTTATTTTAAGATCTGGACTGTAATCTTAACTTTGTGAATAAAGTCCCATTTGCTACACAATGTAACACATTCATGAGTTCTTGGCTTAGGGCATGGACCTCTTTGGGGTATCATTATTCTGCCTCCCATAATCCCAAATTCAAAATATTGACACGTAATTATTAACACTACTTAGGCCAGAAGAAAAACACATCTGTGGTCTATATCTCGACTTACGAACAAAATTTGGATCTCTAATTTAGGAGATAAATGTAACAAACAAGATCAATATTGTACTGTATCTTTTAAAGTAGAATGTCATTAAATTAACTGACATTAAGATAAACATATCCCAGCACTTTGGGAGGCTGAGGTGGGAGGATCACGAGGTCAGGAGATCGAGACCATCCTGGCTAACCCGGTGAAACCCCGTCTCTACTAAAAAATACAAAAAACTAGCTGGCGAGGTGGCAGGCGCCTGTAGTCCCAGCTACTCGGGAGGCTGAGGCAGGAGAATGGCATAAACCCGGGAGGAGGAGCTTGCAGTGAGCCGAGATCCGGCCACTGCACTCCAGCCTGGGCGACAGAGTGAGGCTCCGTCTCAAAAAAAAAAAAAAGATAAAACGTATTATTAAGAAGAAAACTCATATTTGTATTAGTCGGTTTTCATGCTGCTGATAAAGACATATGCAAGACTGGGAAGAAAAAGAGGTTTAATTGGACTTACATTCCACATGGCTGGGGAGGCCTCAGAATCATGGAAGGAGGCAAAAGGCACTTCTTACATGGTGGAGGCAAGAGAAAATGAGGAAGAAGCAAAAGTGGAAACCCCTGATAAACCCATCAGATCTCATGAGACTTATTCACTATCATGAGAATATCACAGGAAAGACCAGCCCCTACGATTCAATTACCTCCAATCGGTCACTCCCACAACACATGGGAATTCTAGGAGATACAATTTAGGTTGGGACACAGTCCAACAAAATCAACATTCAATTTTACTTTCTTTGATCCTATGTGCATTGGTTAATACTACATATAGGTCAAAGTTCTTTAGCATCGAATTACTTAATATTTGAATAATTAATAATCAGTATTTGTTTACAACTTTCCTCATGTTTGTAACACTACTAGAGTTTACACTGGGTCAAAGATAGTTAAAACAAGTTGTTTTCTTGCTGAACTCAGTTTACATAATATATTAAACATTTTTTATTGGGTCAAAAAACAGAAATAATATAAACCTACAGAGTAATTTGTCATTTGTTTATTCTATTTCTATGATAACATAATCCATAGAACCACATGAAAGTATATTGGCGTTAAAAACTTTAACAATTTATTTATATTTTATATCTTTAAACTAAATGTTAATACAATCTTTAATGCAGATAATTTTAAAAGGAAAACTAACAGTGGTATTGGAAAAGGCTGGCAAGCGAATTGCAACATCTATTTACCAACTTGCCCATACTATAGACAGTTGCCTTAAAACATCTCTTAACTTTAATATAATAGAAGGCAGAGGTGTAGGCTAGACAGATAGACCTTGGTTTGGTGCCAGGATAAGGCACTATCTATTTGGTTGGCTAACTCCATACAAAATAGTAAGCTCTTTGAGCCTCAGTTGGTGCTGCAAAATAATTTGTAAAATAAGTTTATCTATTTTTCATCGGTTGTTATGAGAAGTAAGTGAGATAATTCATATGGAGTGCTTAGACAATGCATGACACAGTACACTGTCAGCAAAATATTAACAGAATTCTAGTTTGGGTTCAAATAATATATTTTGTTCATACAGAGTCTTCTGTTCAGCTTACAAATTCTCCTTGAAGCAAATATTTTTAGATTTATTAATTGTATTTCTGATTTCTGAATTCCTTTTCAAAACTGCTATTATTGTACAGTCACATTTTTAGATACAGAGTTAAGAATTTACACTATTGTATTTAAGATTGGTTTAGTAAATCATAGTCATTAATGTTATATTTATAAAAAATAATCACTAGGCCAGGCATGGTGGCTCATGCCTGTAATCCTAGCACTTTGGAAGGCTGAGGTGGGCAGATCACAAGGTCAGGAGATTGAGACCATCCCAGCTAACACAGTGAAACCCCATCTCTACTAAAAATACAAAAAATTAGCCGGGTATGGTGGCACGTGCCTGTAGTCCCAGCTACTCAGGAGGCTGAGGGAGGAGAATTGCTTGAACCCAGGATGCGAAGGTTGCAGTGAGCTGAGATCACACCACTGCACTCCAGCCTGGGCAACAGAGTGAGATTCCATCTCAAAAAAAAAAAAAAAAATCATTATAAAGACAAAATAGAATTTAAAAGTATTTATAATAAAATATGAAATAAAAATATAAAGTTATACATAAATGTACTTATATATGAATTTAGACAAGACAGAGGCAAATAAAAATAATTTTGTTAGGAATAATAACAAATTGTTTTATTGTTTTGCTTTTTTGGTAGTGTACACAATGTTTGTAATTAAAAAGAAGTTGTTAAAAATCCTCAAGGATTGACAACATGCTTTTAACATGTGTATATAGTCTCCTAATACATTTACAGATGAAAGCATTACTTACAAATAGAATTTTTAAAGTTAAAAGTGATCTTTGAGATCATTGGGCTAGGCAGTTTCCACACTGGGTGGTCCATGGCACTTTGGATGTGATCAGATGGCATAGTTGCTATGAAGTATAGAACAAGCAGACAGGGATCAGGCATCTTCAGATCTGCTCCCGTTAATACAGTGTCACTATTATGTATAAAATAATGTATTAAACTATAACATTTGTATGTTTATGTATTTTATTGTAAGAAGTGTTCCTATTGCTTAAGGAAACAAACAACAAAAAGTCACAATTCCTTCATGTGGAAGAAATAATCATCCTCACCAAATGTTTCATTTGCTCCCCTATATTTCTCAGCTCTTTTAAAGTTGCAGGAAGCCAATGGCTGTTTCTCACAAATGAGATGTGAGCAGAAGTGATACATGTCACTTCTGAGATAAGGTAGTTAAAAGCTTATGCTCAGCTCTCCAATCTCTCTTTTCCAATGACGAGGCAAGTGTATAAGGCTAATCTTCACAGTGGTTCAACTTCAAGAGAAGCAACCCTCCATCTGCTGACTTCTGAGTGACAATGTGAAGCAGAGCCCTCTGCCCACCAATATGGTAGATATAAACTGAGTAAGAAGGAAATGATTATATTAAATCACTGAATTAATGGGGTTACTTGCTACTTCTAGATAACCTAACTTATCCTTACTAAGGCACCTTATTTTAAAGATGCGAAAACAGGGTTGCAGATAGTGGAAGTGAACAGTTCAAGGTTACTGAGATTTGAACTAAAACTCAGGTCTCCTGACACTCCAATGTAAAGCTCTCCTTATGCCAATCTATTTGGCTTGAATGACCACAACAAAATAATAAACCATGATGTGGGATGGTCTTAAAGATCACCTAATCTAAACATTTCTAAATTCAAAATGACAGAAGATCATCCATATGTTGCTGGAAAACAATGATGGACATCTCATCATTTCCAGGGTTCGTTCATTCCTTTTTGAGAGTTGCCATTATAAGCAATTCCTTGTCCAAAGATAATGGCATTGTAAACATTGTAGCAAAGAAAGGGATGATCCATTCAACAATTAATTTTTGAGCTCTTACTTTGTGGGAGGCATTGTAGTTGTACAGATACAAAAGCATTGATGAGTAAACATAGATATGATCCTTGCTTTCGTGTAGCTTGCAGGCCAATGAAGTGACAAATATATGTTCATAAAATAGTCATAAACATGAATCTGTGATCATAAAATTTCATAAGTTCTACAAAGGAAAAATCTCATAGTATCATGAGAGACAAAACAATGACCCAACTTAGTCTGAGGCGCTTAAGCAGGAGAAGAGAAATGTTGCAAGGACAACATATACATTTCTAGTTTTCCCACCTTGATAGATTAGAGCATCATTGACTGAAATGAAGACACTGGATAAACACCTGGTTTAGAGAAGTGAAGTAATGATGTTATAGAAAGAATGGGTTCCATTTCAGAACATCTGAAGTTAGAGATGTGGATATAACATCCACACACAAACGTATACATGAGGATGAGAGAACACTTTGAAGGAGTGACTATCTCTGCATAAAAACCGAAACAACTAAAAAATAAAGAGCTAGAAAATGACAGTGTTTCACTTAGCTGAGAGTACAGAGGCTCCCTGCCCATTCATTTTTAAGTCACTGGCATCACAGGCAGACTGCTGCAGCTGAGGTCCCGCAGCTGTTGTTCTGGTCTCCTTTACTTTCACACTTGCCGATGGTGCTACTCTGTAGGGTGGTCAACCCTGTCGGTGCAGTCCTTAAAGAGCAGCTTGAGTCAGGAAGGAGAGGTAGCTGACCTTCCAATTCACACCTTCTCCAGCCATCCCTCAGACCAGTTTTCCAGTGCTAAATAAAGTGCTCCCCTCTGAATTTTGGAATTCACCCAAAGGATTACAAAACCTTCTATCTTGTGGCAGCACAAACTTATGCTTTATGAAGATCCCTAGAAAAACTACTCAGCTACCACTACTTGTCAATCAATTATAATTTTCTATTTTTAAGAGATAAAAGAGCCTATAAAATGTTTGCTACTAGAAAATTTAGAAAGCAATCAATGGGTCCTAAATCTGAATCAAAGAAGTTTCATAAACATGGGATTTAAATCCACCAACAATCTGAGTTTTGGAAGCCAGCTGTCAGTGACTAGCTATATTGCCTCAAACAAGTAACGTAATCATTCTGGGTCTCAGTATTATTATCTATAAAATTAGGCTAATTACCAATTTGGGGATTTTGTGATTGTGAAGCAGGTTTACTCTGCACTGGCTACCAACTTGTCTGAATCTGATAAGAAGGAACACAGTTAAATGAAACAAGTTACATGAGACAGATTTATTGCTTACAAATAGGCATCAAAGGACAACAGAAGCCTAGGATTTGCTGTGAACTGGTCCCCTAAGGCTCAGGAAAGCCCACTTGCACCATAGGTGAGGGACCCCAAAAAAGCAGCCCACCCTGGGTTTTATCCCCTTGGGGCAACATGACCCACTGCACTAAAGCTTTGAAGGATATCCTGCTTCTACAAGGGGACCGGTAATTACATGCACTGTTGTGGCCAGTTGCCCCTTACCTCAGGATATTGTATTCCCAGCACGCTCTACAGTTATTCCTGAGAACAAGCATGAAAGTGGGAAGAACTGAGTTGATTCAAGGCCACCCAGAGAATTGTCCTGCAGCGATGACTGTAATTAATATAAAGGCTTATGCATGTGTGGCATTTGGAAACTTAATACATTTATAATTCATATGATTTTATATGCTAATTTGTTTCTACCTAATCATATAAACAATAATAGTTCCCATTTACTAAGTGCATACTGTGTATCAGGCACTTTTCTAAGAGCTTTATGAGTACCAGTTCATTTAATGGTCACAAAAATCTAGGGGGTACCTATCACTAATAATCTCATTTTTTCAGACAGTGAAACACAGATTGTTTCTTGCTCAATATTACATAAGTTATAAACTAGGGCAGTAGAGTATGAATCTAAGAAGTCAGGTTTCAGAATCCACATTTATATGCATTAAAGCTACAATGCCAAGGATGCAAGATTGAAATGTAATTAAGAGGCAGGTATACCTATGTATTGCACCTCTTTTCTTAGAATCAATGTTAATGCTTGCAAATGATTTTATTAAATTGCAAGTACACCCTTCCTCAGCTCAGCCAGACAAGTAGAAATTCATGTTGGAGGGAGATATGAAAGAGGTAGAGAAAAGATTTGTGGGAATTTTGTGGGCAGAATGAATATTTTGACTTGTTAAAGACAAGGTGATGGCTTCAAAAGCACATTGAACTAGAAGCCAGGAGAACAGGCTATGTAACGTTTCACATCACATAACCTATCCCTGCCACGGTATTCTCATCTAAAATGAGGACTTGAGTCTAAAATTCAGACTCAATTAAATTAGATGGATAGTCTCTAAAGATTGTCCCAGTTCTAATTTAATTGTATGACAGCATTATATAAATACAGAAACATCCATCCTTAACCACAAATGCCACCAGCAATATCTTTTATTTTTAATGGGATTGTTTTCAAATTAAGTTTTTCATCAAGTTTAACTAATACATATTATTTTACTTAATTCAAGAAAAATTAAATAGACATTATTTTATCTAGACTGCGGAGTTCAGCACCCATTATCTGTCTGTCAGTTTTTGACTGTCAGACTCTTGAACCAGCTTGTTTTTAAAAAAAGAAGCATGCTTCAATTTACCTTTTTAAAATTGATACGTAATATATGTACATATTTTTGGAGGATATGTGGTATTATCTAACATGCAGAGGCATGTAATGATCACATTAGGGCATTTGGAGTGTCCATTACCTCAAGCATTTATCATTTCTATGTGTTATGAACAGTTCAAGTCCACTCTTTCAGCTGTTTTGAAATACACAATACATTTTTGCTAACTATAGTCACTCTGCTCTGCTATGAAGCAATAGAAAATTTTCCTTCTTTTTAACTATTACATTTGTCCCCATTAACCAACCTCTCTTCATCCTCCTACCACCACCTACACTCCCTTCCCAGTCACTGGTAGCTCTCATTCTACTCTACCTCCATGCAACCAAATTTGTTAGCTCCCACATATGAGTGAGAACATTGAATACTTGTCTTTCTGTGCCTGGTTCATTTCCCTTAACATGATGACCTCCAGTTCCATTCATGTCACTGTGAATGTCATGATTTCTTTATTTTTTATGACTGAATTATATTACATTTGTATATATACCACACTTTCTTCATGCATTTATCTATTGATGTACACTTAGATTAATTTTATATTTTTGCTATTATTAATGGTGTTGCAGTAAACGTGAGGGTGCAGGTATCTTTTTGATATATGGATTTCTATTCCTTTGAAGAAATACCCAGTAGTGGGATTGCTGAATCATGTGGCAGTTCTGTTTTTAGTTTTCTGAGAACTCACTACACTGTTTTTCATAATGGCTATTCTAATTGACATCTTGCCAACAGTGTAGGAGAGTTTCCTTTTCCCTTCATCTTTGCCAGCATCTGTAATTTTTTTTCCCTTTCTAATAATCATCATTATAACTGGGGTGAAATAGCTCATTGTGATTTTTATTTGCATTTTCCTAATGATTGGTGATGTTTAGCATTTTCTTGTATACCTGTTGACCATTTCTTTTGAGAAATGTCTATTCACATCCTTTGCTAACTTTTTAATGGGATTACTTGTTTTTTTTATTTTTTGAGTTTTTGAGATTTTTGCATATTCTGGATTTTGTATACTCTGGTTCTTGTATATTCTGGATTTTGTATAGTTTGAATTTTGATGTTCATTTTATTCTCTTGCCAGAGGAATAAGTGAAGAGATTTTCTCCCATTCACCAGGTCATTTCTTCACTCTGTTAACTGTTTCCTTTGCTATTCAGATGCTTTTCAGTTTAATATAGCCCCATTTGTCTATTTTTGGTTTTTTTGCTTGTGCTTTTTATGTCTTAGCCATAAAATCTTTGAATAGACCAATTTCCTTAAGAGCTTTCCCTATGTTTTCTTCTAGTAATTTTGAGTTTGGGGTCTAACATTTAAGTATTTAATCCATCTTGAGTTAATTTTTGCATATGATAAAAGATAGGGGTCTAATTTCATTCTTGCACATATGGTTATCTAGTATTCCCAGCACCATTTATTAAAGAGGATGTCCTTGGTGCCTTTGTTGAAAATCAGTTGACTGTAATATATGGATTTATTTCTGGAGTCTCCATTCTGTTCTATTGGTTTATGTATCTGTGTTTATACCAGTGCCATGCTTTTTGGTTACTGGAACCTTGTAATATATTTGTAAGTCAGGTAGAATGATGCCTCCAGCCTTGTTCTTTTTGGTCAGGGCTGTGTTAGCTAATCATGCTCTTTTTCAGTTCCACACAAATTTTAAGAATTTGTTCTATCTCTGTGAAAAATGACATTGGTATTTTCATAGAGATTGCCTTAAATCTGTAGATTGCTTTGAGTAGTGTGATCATTTTAATGATGTTAAGTCTTCCAGTCCAAAAGCATGGGAGGTTTTTCCATTTGTTTGTGTCCTCTTCAATTTATTTCATTAGAGTTGTTTTCCTCATAGAAGTCTTTCACCTCCTTGATTAAATTGATTCCTAGGTACTTTGTTTTATTTTTTGTAGCTGTTATAAATGAGATTGCTTTATTTATTTCTCAGCTAGTTCACTGTGGTATAGAAATAATAGTGATTTTTTTGTATGTTGATATTGTATCCTGCAACTTTACTGAATTCATTTATCAGATCTAAAAGTTTCTTTGGTGAAGTCTTCAGGTTTTTCATATATAAAACTATGTCATCTGCAAAGGAAAATTTGACTTAGTTTTTCTCAATTTGGATGCTTTTTCAGTTTTTCCTCTTGACTGACTGTTCTGGCTAGGATTTCCAGTTCTATGTTGAATAGGACTGCTGAAGGTGAACATCATTGTCTTATTTCAGTTCTTAGAGAAAAGACTTTCAACCTTGCTCTATTTGGTATGATGCTGGCTGTGAGTTTATAATATACGGCCTTTATTATGTTGAGGTATGTTCCTCCTATGCCTGGTTTTTATCATGAGTGAATGTTGAATTTTATAAAATTTTTTGCATCTATTGAGATAATCATATGGTTTTTGTCCTTCATTCTGTTTTTATAATATATCCTATTTACTGATTTACATATGTCGAACCATCCTTGCATCCCTGGGATAAATACTGCTTGACCAATGGTGTATCATCTTTTCTGATGTATTAATGGATTCAAATTGCTAGTAATTTGTTAAGAACTCTTGCATCTATATTCATCAGGGATATTGGCATATGGTTTTTGTTGTTGTTGTTGTTTTCTGTGTCTTTGTCCTTTTTTGGTATCAGTGTAATGCTGGCCTCATAGAATGAGTTGGGGATAATTCCCTCCTATTCCTTTTTTAATTTTTTTCTTAGATAATCTAAGGAGAATTGGTGTGTGTCGGTTTTTCTTTGTAACTTTGGTAGAATTCAGCAGTGATGATTTGCTCCCAGAGCTTCCTTTGTTGGGAGATTTTTATTGCTAATTCAATCTCCTTACACATTATTAGTATGTTCAGGTTTTCTCTTTCTTTATGAGTCAATTTGGTAGGTTGTATGTGTCCAGAAGTTTATCCATTTCCTCTAGGCTTTACATTTTGTTATCATAACAGTGTGTGATAATCTTGTGTATGTATGTGGTTATCAATTGTAATGTCTCCTTCACTTGTGATTTATTGGAGTTTTCTCTTTCTCTCTTTTGTATTTTGGTCAGTCTAGCTATGTAACTAATATGTTACATACAACTAACTAACAAATAGTTGCCAAGATGTAACTATTTGGTAGGCTCATGGTATTCCATATGTCTGTTCTTTTCTCTTTGTTTTTTTCTGACTAGGTTATTTTAAAGGTAATTTCTTCAGGATCTGGAATTCATTTTTTCTGCTTGATCCAATCTATTGTTGAAGCTTTTGAATGTATTTTCCATTTCATTCAAAGACTGTTTAATTTCCATAATTTGTTTTCTTAAAATATCTATCTCTTTTAAATTTCTCATTCATATCCTGTATTTTATTTCTTAGCATTTTTTATCTTCTATTGTATCTCACTAAGATCCTTTAATCACATCATTTTGAATTCTTTATCTGGGATTTCATAAATTTCTTTTTCACTGGAATCAGTTGCTGGAGAGTTAATTGTGAGTTTTTTGGAGGTGTGGTATTTTCTTGCTTTTCCAGTTTTCATTTGTCTTTTATATTGACATCTGTGCATCTGGTATAAAAATCGCTTCAATTTTTTGAAATTGCTATCGTGGTGGAGGACTTTTTCCTGAGGATATACCCATGGTGTTGGCTGGTTAGGGTGCTTTGGCTTCGATTCTTGGGGTGTGCAGTGGTGTAGTCTTAGTATGATTTCTTTGTAAACAACATCAGTAGTGTCTATGATTTTCTCAGTGGCTTAGGGTGTGGTTGTTAGTGGAGGCTGTGGTGAAATTTTGCTGGGGATGGGGACAACATCTGGGCCAATCCTCAGGCCCCAGTGGTGGCATCGGTGAGCTGAGGATGACTTTCCTTGGTCCCCAGGGGAGCCCAATATGGTGGTAGTGGTGTTAGCAAGTCCAGGCAGGCCAATTGTTGGGTTTCCAGGTGGCTTGCTCAGATGCTAGAATTGGCAGCAGTGGGCCAGGTCTTTGAGTCCCTGGGCAGCAGATGTGGCATGGGCAATGACAGTAACAGAGATGGGACAATCATCCGGCTCTCAAGCAGTCTGTGGTGGTTTTTGTGATGACTGCAATGGTCTGGATAGGTCAGACCCTAGGCCTGCATGTGGTGTGTGTACAGGTGGAGACCAGCCGTGGTGGTAGCAGCATGTTGGCTGGGCCTCTGCTCAGGCCCCTGGGAGAAGTACTGAGGTGTTAATGGTTGTTGATGAGGCAGGGCGATCCCTAGGCCCCTGGATGGTGTGTTGGGCACTAGGGATAAAGTTAGATTAGGCAGTCTTGTCCTCAGGTCCCCTGACGTGTATAGGATGGCTGTGATAGAGTCAGGGTGATGATTCCCAGACACCTGGCAGAATGCTCAGGTTGGAGTGGGAGTGGTTGTACTGTGGCATAGCTCCTGGGAGGGCAGGGTTGGTTTCAGAGGCAGCAGCCATAAACAGGTCGCTGGGGAGCAAACACTTATAGCCACCTGGTGGCTATAAGTAGTATAGCCTTTCCTTCAGGTGCTTTTAAATGTGCAGTGGGCCAGGTGTGGTGGCTCACGCCTGTAATCCCAGCACTTTGGGAGGCTGAGTTGGGCGGATCATGAGGTCAGGAGATCGAGACCATCCTGGTTAACATGTTGAAACCCCGTCTCTACTAAAAATAAAAATTAAATAAATAAATAAAAAAGCTAGGCATGATGGTGGGCGCCTGTAGTCCCAGCTACTCAGGAGGCTGAGGCAGGAGAATGGCATGAACTCGGGAGGTGAAGCTTGTGGTGAGCCAAGATGGCACCACTGCACTCCAGCCTGGGTGACAGAGTGAGACTCCATCTCAAAAAAAAAAAAAAACGTAGTGGTCCTGCTACTGGGGGTGGTGGGGTTGCTGCTAATGGCTCACAGTTTGACCCTTGCAGCAGCCAGCAGCAGTACCCAGGTACATATGAGGGATATCAATGAGGCTCCAGGTATGTGGAGATGCAGGAGCTCTTGGGCCCAGTACAGGATGCAGTCTAGTGTGGGCTAGGCTCTCAAAATGGTGACTTACTGTAGCTGCGTAGGACTTGGGGTGTGTGTGAGCTCTCTCTCTGGCATAATGTCATTGCCTGCTCTCCAGGCAGCTCCCTTTATAAGTCTCAGGGTACATGAGGATCCTGGGCCTTTCTCTTGGCTTTAATGCAGGAGTTCATGGTAGAAATGTTGACCACTGGGGGTCAGCTTTTTCTCCACATACTCACCAGCATCCATAATTTCCTGACTTTTTGATAAAAAAAAAAAAAAAAAAAAAAACAGTTTAACTGGAGTGACATGATATTTCATGTAGTTTGGATTGCATTGTAGTTTGAATTTGCATTTCTGTGATTAGTGATGGTGAGTATTTTTTAATATCCCTTTTGTATATCTTCTCATAAGAAATGTCTATTCAGGCCGGGCGTGGTGGCTCAAGCCTGTAATCCCAGCACTTTTGGAGGCCGAGACGGGCAGATCACAAAGTCAGGAGATCGAGACCATCCTGGCTAACATGGTGAAACCCCGTCTCTACCAAAAAATACAAAAAACTAGCTGGGCGAGGTGGCGGGCGCCTGTAGTCCCAGCTACTCGGGAGGCTGAGGCAGGAGAATGGCAGGAACCCGGGAGGTGGAGCTTGCAGTGAGCTGAGATCCGGCCACTGCACTCCAGCCTGGGCAACAGAGCGAGACTCCGTCTCAAAAAAAAAAAAAAAAAAAAAAAAGAAATGTCTATTCAGATCTTTTGCTTATTTTTCTATTGGATTATTGTTTGAGCATTCCTTATATTCTGGTTATTAATACCTTGTCATATGAATAATTGACAAATATTTTCTCCCATTCTGTAGGTTATCTCTTTATTTTGTTGGTTTTCTTTGCTGTGCAGAAGCTTCTTGGCTTGATGCAATCCCTTCTGTTTGTTTTTGAGCCACTCTCCAGAGAGTTGCCTGTAGTTTCAGGGCCTATGAGAATCAAGAGGCTTTCCCATGGCTGTAATTGAAGGAGTTCATGGTAGGAATGTGGACCACTTGGGGCACTCACCCTTTCCTTGCTCTGGGGAGCCTCTCCAGCTCCCAATGGATCCCACCTGAGCAAGCCACCTCATTTCCCTCTCCTTCCTTGCATTGGGATTTTTTTTTTTTTTCTGTCAATTATCTGTTTAGTTCCAGCATTCTCTCTTGGGTGAGCTATTAGAAATGTGATTATCTCCTTGCTATTTTGGTGGTTCGTTGTGAACGAGGCAAGTATCAGTTGATGTTTAAACTCAGTGTCCTGACCAAAAGGGGTAATTTCTATTTATTTTCCTGGTATTACATTTTATTCATGGTCTAGTTTTGACTAAGTTAATAAACTTTTGCAAACAAGCTTGTTTTATCTATTTAAGCATTTATGGAAAGTACCTTAAAATTCATTGCTTTTACTAGAAGCAAAACTTCAGAGATAAACAGCTGGTAACATTATATAAGAGAAATCTACTAATAAGGGACAGGAAGCCTCTGGGGAGTGCCTCTTTTCTAAAGGCACGTGGCCTAACTGATGCTAAAAGTTACTGGGTTTAGCCTCCTAACTTTCTGATTTTTCTGTATAGGAAACTTTCTACTGCTAGTAATTAGCACTCTCTAGACATCTGTTTCCCTGGGAAAAAACACATAAGCCACAGAAAGATTAAATCTAATTATTATGATTTCCATTTCTGGAGCAAGGCCTTTTCATAAATAATTATTTCTTAGTGCAAAACTGCCAAATTGTATTCACTGGTCCTATCATTCATAAAAATGAATAGGTTTATAACCCACACACTCATTAACTACAGAAGGCTAATTAGGGCTGTAACCAAAAACACCACTATGTGAACTGCTCACTGAGGTCATCATAGAATCTGGGCTACAAAATCACCCACTTCTTACTCTGTATCCAGAACCCAAGGACAAGAGTGAAAGAGTATCTGCCAAATCGGAAAGAGGAGTTTACAGCTGTATATGAAGTGACCCTCATGTAGAGGCAGGTTCTTGTATTCCTGAGGCTGTATGCACTCAAAACGTGTGAAAATAAAAATTATGGCAGAGTAAGATAATCATAAAAAGGTCAGTGGGTAGACATAAGAAAGACCAATACCACATTCTCACAGAGGCATAAAATTTTTTAAATAAATAAAGAAAAGATTAAAATTGTTAAATATACATAGTGATAAAGAATACTACCACATTTTTGTCTAATTTTTTTGCATATTTAAAATGTTTTATAGTATTTTAGCAGTTTCCTATATTCAGGCGTTAGATTTAAGTCTTTAATACATTTTGAGTTGATTTTTGTACATAGTGAGAGATCGGGTCTAATAAGCTGATGAGGTTACTACAGTTTTGTGGTCTATTTTGAAGAAGTCAGGTAGTGTGATGCTGCCAGCTTTTTGTTTGGTTTTGTTGTTGTTGTTGTTGTTGTTTTCTCCAGATTACTTTGTTGATTTATATGGAACCACAGAAAACAAATGAACAAATTAAAAAAAAACACACCAGGTGTTTTGTGGTTCCATACAAATTATTTCCATGAAGAATGATATTGATATTTTGATAGAGATTGCACCAAACATATAATTGCTTTGGATGGTGTGGACATTTTAACAACATTGGGGAAACACTCCGGGACATTAGTTTAGGCAAAACCACTTGTGTAAGACCTCAAAAGCACAGGCAACCAAAACAAAAATAGACAAATCGGATTACATAAAGCTAAAAAGCTTTGGCACAGCAAATAAAGCAATCAACAAAGTGAATAGAAAACCCACAGAGTGGCAGAAAATATTTATCAATTATTCATATGACAAGGTTTTGACAATCAGAATATATAAGTAACTCAACCAAGTTAATAGTAAAAAATAATAATCCATTTAAAAATGGGCAAAAGGTCTAAACAGACATTTCTCAAAAGGGGATATACAAAGTGCCAACAGGCATAAAAAATGAACACTCAACATCACTTATCACAGAAATGTTAATCAAAATTAAAATGAGATATTGTCTCACAGCAGTTAAAATGCTTTGCATCAAAAAGTCGGGAAATTACGAACGCCTGCCAGTAGGTGACGTGAAAGGAACCCTCATACACTGTAGGTGGGAATGTAAATTAGCACACACGCTATGGAAAACAGCGTTGACGCACATCAAGAAACTATAAATAGAACTACCATATGATCCAGCAATTCCACTACAGGGTATACATCCACAAAATGTTAAAAAGGAAATCAGTATATTAAAGAGTTATCTGCACGTCCATGTTTATTGCAGCTCTAGTCACAATTGCCAAGATATGGAATCAACCTCAGTGTCCATCAAAAGATGAACAGATAAAGAAAAATGTGTTATTTACACAAATGGAATATTATTCATCCATAAAAGAGAATCAAATACTATCATTTGCAGCAATGTGGACAGAACTGAAGGGCATTATGTTAAGTAAAGAAAGACAAATATCTCATGTTCTTAATCATATGTGGGAACTAAAAACGTGAATCTCATGAAGATAGAGAGGAGAATGATAGCTACCAGAGGGTACGAAGGGAAGGGGAAATGAGGGACAAGCAGAAGTTGATTAATGAGAGTTAAGACTCAGTGGATTCGATAGAAGAAATAAGACCTAGTGTTCGATAGATCCGTAGTGGGTTACAGTAAACAATAATCTACTGTACATTTCAAAATAACTAGAAAAGAAAAATTTGAATGTTCCTAGTATACAGAAAAGATACAAATTTAATATGATGGGTATATCAATTACCCTGATTGGATCTTCTCATTATTTGAATATATCAAATTATCATGAGCACCCCCAAAAATATGTACATCTATTATGTAACAATTTTAAAAAGCAGCACAAAATCTTATAATGGTTTCAATGACTTTGAAAGCCATATCATTCCAGTTTTTGTTTTAAACACAGTCACACCCTGGCTTCTCCTCTGATGTCTTGCACTCTACTTTAGAATTCAGAAATTCCATACTTTCTAATCCTCTGCTATCTCATTGATTCACTATGGGTCCCCGATTGCAAAATAATAATAATAATAATATTAGGGTTTTTTCCGACTTCTTGCATTCTCCCTTATCAAGCCTAGTTCAGAACTTGACATTCATAAGCGCTCCACACATACTGCATATTGGCCTTTTGTCTGCTTCCACAATTATGCTGAAGAATGTTTGTGTTTATGCTGAATAACATTTGTGAGAGATTCTTCTAGCTCCCTCAAAGAACAGCCAGT
This sequence comes from Colobus angolensis palliatus, assembly GCF_000951035.1. Classification (NCBI taxonomy): domain Eukaryota; kingdom Metazoa; phylum Chordata; class Mammalia; order Primates; family Cercopithecidae; genus Colobus; species Colobus angolensis. The sequence continues at coordinate 6,811,422 of NW_012115932.1, forward strand.
GCAGTTTAATTTACTAGCTCATAAAGTACTCTGTAAAAACAGAAGAGAGGAGCGAAACTAACAAATGAGGCTCTGGCTGAGGACAGGACAAGATTAAATTTACGATGTGTTCCCAACCAGGACTTACTCCCAGTAGGTAACAAATGGCATGCACACCAACAAATCACCATTCGCTAGCTGTGTCCTGCCTAGCTCTGAGCAGAGCCTGTTAATCTACTGCCTTTCACTCCACTCTGCAGTGCAATTTGGTAAATTAGCAATAAGGTCTAGCCTAAAGTGCATTACATATGCAGTTAGCTATTATTATAATACATATGCTATGCTTCATTTACACAATCCGTTACACCCATTTCTAGTGGTTGATTTTACCTTTTATGATTGATTCAATGTTATTTCAGGAGCTAAGATAAATTGACACCTTAGCAAATTCATCCAATGCCTCATAAACTTTTCGTGTAGGCTTCCTTGAACTTCCTTTGAATTGCTATACAGAACCAAAATAATCTCCATCTCCCAGTGCATCATCTTATAGAAATTATTTTCACTATATATAAGCCTATTAAAAACCTCCAGGGCAATTTTAGGATTTTTAAAGCAGGTTAAGAAATATAAAAATAAAAACAAAGGAAGAATGACAGATTTTAGGTGCCTCAAGGATCTGTTTCAAGATCATTCCCAAGCATTGTCCTTTCTCTTCCAGCTTAAAACATTGTCCTGCATGCAGCTCCAGGACTCTGACAGAGGCAGGATTTGTCTCCTCTCAAAGATGGCTTTTTTTCCTATTTTTCCTGAGAGAAAATATATTGGTAAATTTGCATTGCAAAGGGGACATCTCCAGGACACAAAAATGCAAACCAGATGTGCTGCTATTAATTTCCAGGAGTCACATAGAACTGTTCTCAAGTTTCTTTTGGTCTCACAATACATTTATAACTTTAAAAATTATTAAAGACTCATAAGAGCCTTGGTTTCTGTGAGATTTACCTATCTACATTTACCAAATTTGAAGTGGAAATCGAGAAATTTTAAAATGTTTGTTAATTCCTTTTAAAATAACAGAGATAAACCTATTATTACCTGTTCACATAATATATTTTGATGAAAATAACCATATACTCTGAAACAAAAATAATTTACTGATAACTACATTATCATTCCACATGTTTGCAAACTTCTTTAATGTCTTGCTTGATATAAGGCAGCAGTATTCTCTTATTTTCTTCTGAATAAAATTTGTTGTGATTTGTCATTTTGGTTCAAATAAATGAAGAAAATTCAGCATCACACAGATAAGAAAACTGAAAGAGTACTTTGTGAAAAAAAATGTGGCTAGTTCAGCTCGTAATTCCAACAGCTACCATACTTCAGTATGCAGAGGGGTTTTAAATACACTCCCTATTTCGTTACACGGAATATTAAAAAAGATGTGTACTCAAATGTTGAGATTTATTACAATAAAGATGTTTTAACTGTTAATTAAAGATGTGAAATCAGTCTTATATTTAACCATGAATGCACAGTGGTAAAATATATGTATATATATGTGTGTGTATGTGTGTGTGTGTGTATATATATATATATATGACTTCTAGCCCAGTTTAGTGCTAGTGCAGTGATTTGAACTAAGCCCTCAGCAATTTTACCCACTACTGTTTTTGTACCATTAGGGCAAATTTCAAAAACCAAAAATAGCAAATAATATCTTAGTGTTATTATGAGAATAGCTCTGACCTTGTGCACCTCCTGAAAAGGTATCAGGAATCCCTAGGCGTTCATGGATCCTACTTCGAGAACCACTGTCTTAGAATTTAGGACACAGAAAAACTCTTATACTGTGTGCTGCTTTAAGATTACATACAAAAATGGAACAGTTAATGGTTTGCACTTTTTCTCTAAAAAAAGTTTTTGCCCAACGACATGCTTTTCTGTAGAAACAAAAATGACCCTTTACGCCACCCACCTCTTCCATGACTGGTTAACTTATGCTGCCACAAAAATAAAGCCGGTAATAACCAAAAGAATTACCAAATCTAGGCCTTTTACACACAAAGAAACAGAGACAATGATGAAAAAGTTGACTAGAGAAAGGCTACAATTTGAAGTCTTCTGATTACTAGCCAAATCATGTTTTATTTCTGCATGTATGACTCTATTCAGCCATGTAATTCTTCACACTTTAGCATGTCCCTCTGTGTTCCCCTTTTAATCAGACTTGCTCCTAATCATACATAGCAGTGTCTCATGCTTTTATTTTGCTAATTCAAACTACATCTTTAAAATATTATCTCTAGGTGGTTTGACTACATTTAAAAACTGTGTCCTAGCCCAAAGCAATTAAAAATGGTTTCGTCTAAATTTCTGAGTGATGAAGTTTAAGGAGAAAACAAAATGAACATAACTTCTAATTATCTTTGCATGAATTTGCAAAGAAATATTGTTTAAACATGAATAATTGCAGTGGAGGGGAAATGAGTTCACCCTGGAACGCTATCTGTGAAGATAGCAGTTTACTCCACCCTTCAGTGGCTGGAACCTTGCCTAAATTAAATATAATGAGTAAGAAACTATTCAGAAAGTAAAGCAGAAAGTAAGAGAGAAGAAAAATGTATTCGATATTTTCAGTCCTAAATTACAGGTTTACTAATCTAGCTGTACCATATTGCAGATATTGCTTGATTCATTATAAGTGAACTACAACAAATTTCTTCCTACTCAGAATAGAATCGTCACCTTAACCCAGAAAAAGATGACGTGAGATGCAGTGACCATCAAGCATTGGATAACAGCTTTAAAAATGTTTCCAGCTGAAATCTATGCTGCCTTTACCTATTAAAATGTGGTTAATAATTCCCTTGACAGTCATTTTAGTGCTATTTAGGTCTTGTTAATTGAATTTAAAGGAGCACTTTTATAATAGAGAGAAAAGAAGGACAGACTGGGTTTGAATAGCTTTCCCAAAATAAATTTGTTAAAGGGCCTTTTTATGCCCAGTGTTTGGAACAGGCTGGTGGCCTATTTAAAATAAAAATATTTAAAAAGTGAGACGTCATGTTGTTTCTAGGATCTCATTGTAATAATCTGAATGCCAAGGACTCTACTAGGTCTGGATATTGTAAAGCTGAATTTTTCAGCAGAGCTTAAAAGCTAGGGTATTTACGCTTAAGTTTGGGAATTATATCTTAGGTCTTACCAGGTTTCGTATAATACAAATATAAACATGGCTTCTGGCTTATACCAGCTGATTTTATCCTTCACCAGACAGTTCTAGTTTATGGTACAACAAACAAACATAGGTGGCTGCACACTTCCTGTCAATCTTTCATGGTCTTTAATGGCTCGGATTTAGTGAGGACAGTACAGTAGATTTCCTTTTGTGGTGTTAGAAAGGCACATTAAACAGGCATCCATGGCTGTAGGTTTAAATATATCATCCAGAATTTAGACGTTAGCCATACTAAACTATTAGAAATTGGAAATCATTTTTGTATCATATATTATAAATTGGAAAGGATTGTCAAAAACCCCATCCTATTTCTAAAATACTGGCTCAAATACTTTTTGTGATATTTTTCTCCGACTCAACAGTTGTTTTGTCAAACATTCTACAATTTAGGAGGAAAGCTGAAACAGTAAGTACCACTCAAGGCACTAAAGGCAGACCTGAAATCCTTTCCCCCTTACAAGTTTGAACTAAAAGCTTTTGGACATATGATAGAAATAGAAGGGCTCCTGCTGATAGATCATTCCAGGGCAACTTTGATTGCTTTATTGACTATTGATGGGACAGAACCCTAGCAGGTAATTTTCAATGAGCCATGCTAAGAGATAAAGCAATGGTAAATCTGACGACTGAAGAAAAACACAAATACTCCAAATCCAAAACAAGGACTGAGTGGAACAAGCATGAATGTTTGGCTATTCACCTTTGCTGAGTACAAACTGAGAGCCTCATTCTGGAAAGATGACTCCACTCTCAGCTATAAATTTGGGGTGATTTTAAAACTGGAAAAGAAAACAAGGGGCAATTTACCTCTGTTTTACAAAAAAGCAAATATCTTTAGGTTCAACTATCACTCAATTATTAAGACAGACAGAAGTATTTAGAGCTGAAACTGGCTCAAAGAAGTAGAAATGTGAGGGAAAGAAGAGGAGTTTAAATTCATGTTTCATGTTCTAGGTACATTCCAGAATATCAAGAGAATGCAAGAGAGTATGGATAATAATAGCAGCCACATTTATTGAGCATTTACTATAAGAATCACTCAGTCCTTCGTGTGCCAAAATGAGAATAATGTAAGGCAGATACTAAGATGCTCTTTTTACAAGTATCGAAAAAGAGTAAATGCAAGAGAGATAACAATCAAGTATTAAAAGTCACCAGTAGCAAAATGAACTGCTCAACTCTGCAATAGTCTACACTCAGACTTCACTGCCTGGGCTGCTTAACTAAACTGTCATCCCATGAAGGTTATTGAAATTTTTACTTTTGCATATATCTATGTTTGATTTTAAATGTCTATATATCTATATCCATCTTATTTGTATCTATTATTACATATGTAAATATACATACATATACACATATGCACATTTATTAATATACGAAGATATACAGACACATACATACATGCATTATATATATGTGTGTATATATAGAAAGAGAGACAGACAGAAAGACAGAAAAAAGTCTGTATAGCTACAAATTCATCCCTGTAGTTCAATTCCCTTAGTCAGGGGAAAAGAAATTGGGCTACAGTTCCGTTTCATTAAAATTGCATTTGAACTATTATTTGGCTTAAATATGATTATACTCTTTTCTCAAATAAATTTGTTTGTTGTTAAAAAAAATGTGGATTTTATGCACTGGATCATAACCTTAAGTCTTTCCTGAGCACACTTTATTAATTAAAAAAAAGTGTTAACAATGTCTATAGGAATTTTACAGATATGTTTTATGCTTTCACGAGTGTAAAATTAAAAGTTAGATTCTTTGTCATTAAAAAGGGCCAAGAAAAGGAGAGTATGAACACTTCTGTATAACACCAACATTGTGATTCTTAATGATTAATGAAGGTACAAACAAAATTCAAAAATGGGGCTAGAGGGAACCAGACTGATCTGAAGCTTCTGGTTGAAGCAAACTAAACCAGGGCTGAGTTATGCCTGAATCCCATAAGGGTGGTTGTGTAATGACATTTAAAAATAACTTGAACAGATATCAGTTATAGGAGGAATGACTAGAAATGAATCAGAACTTATCAAATTCTTTGTGCCTTGGACAATTTTAAAAGTCCCTGAAATAGTAAGTGAAGACTATCTGAGACAGCCGTTTGGGTTCTAAAGTGGAAGGACCTTGAAGACCCACTCAGTTCTCACATCCACAAAATCTTTCACTACTGATTTGTATCTGTAACCTCAATCAGCCTGATGTGGTAATTCTGACCTTCTTGGTTAATAAAGCAGATATAATGATCCCTGGATTAAATAGTATGAGCTTAAAGTATAGATAATGTAAAACTAAAAATAAGTATAGATGTAATAGCTATTACAGGCATCATGGTCAACTGTTCTGTTGCAAGTTCAATCTTGGGGGACTTTTGTTTTATATGTGTTCAAATTCATCAAAAAACAGAATAATATTTTAAATATTTTAGATAAAATCTACTTATATCCAATAATGTGAATATTTAATTTTAAATAAAATGCACACAAAACTAAAACACCATAAAATGAAAAAACCTGGAAAAGAATATGTACTGAAACCTTTTTCATTTTGTTAATAAAAGGAGTCTTCAAAGATGTATCTCACCACTTGACAGCAATATTCAAGGCCACCAATTATACCTTTATCAAGTAGAGAAACAAGAACTATTCCCAGGTTTATAGAATGAGGCATATTTGATTGTTTGCATTTTACTAAATACATTCTTAGACAAATAACATTATACATGAGAACTGAGCAACATTAATTGAAAAAAAAATTTCTTTAAGTAAATCATATTGTGAATTTAAGGGAGTGAACTTTGGTAAAAATATTGGCCTTGCTTCTAACTTGGGACTCTAGTGTTCATAGAGGACATGTTGAACATGGATTTTAAACCAAGACTGCTACTATTATAACACCTTAAGCTAAATTTAAAACAGTAAAACAGTAATCCCAGCACTTTGGGAGGCCGAGACGGGCAGATCACGAGGTCAGGAGATCGAGACCATCCTGGCTAACACGGTGAAACCCTGTCTCTATTAAAAAATACAAAAAACTAGCCGGGCGAGGTGGTGGGCACCTGTAGTCCCAGCTACTCGGGAGGCTGAGGCAGGAGAATGGCGTAAATCTGGGAGGCGGAGCTTGCAGTGAGCTGAGATCCGGCCACTGCACTCCAGCCTGGGCGGCAGAGCAAGACTCCGTTTAAAAAAAAAAAAAAAAACAGTAAAACAAATTAGACTTCAAACAAAATTCCTTTAGGATTACAGAATAAATATGGACCAAAAATACTGATTTTTGAAATTCAGTTAATGTTCTAGTGATGAGGTGTAAATTATCTTACAGATGTGTTCAAAAACTTAACTTCAGAGAGACATAATCTATAGTTTTGCATCTGTGTCCATCCTTGGATAAAACAGACTGGAGGAATCAGGTGCATGACCCAGTAAACTACTTTGCAATAATTTATTTACAAAACAAATATTGGAGTGCCAACTATGTGTCTGGAATCTAGGGCTTCCTTCTGAGATTACATAATAGATATAGTTAAATATGTAGCAGTTACTATATTACTACCACAGTCCTATATTAACATAATGAACATATAACTGCAGTTTATTTATGGGCTAAGTATCATAGTAACATAATATAGAGGATCAAAACATCTGGGTATGCAAGGGCAAATAAATATACATAACAAGATATTTTAATGTATCTCTTTCATTTTTTAACCAAATAAAAAAATCAAAAGTGACATAAGAAAGCAGAATAAAAGAAATGAATAAGAATTCACATTGAATTCAGTATGCTGGGGGGAAAAGTGTATTTTCTCTTCAAGTATCCAAGAAACAATAAAATTTTGAAAGTACGTTTGGCCACAAGGAAAAAATTAATACATTATTTATATTGGAAAGAGTACAAAAAATATTCAGTGACTACAATCTCATTTAAAAAAATATAGAAATAAAAAGTTAAAATTATTATACATACACCCCATTCGATAGTCAAAAGCATTCTTCTAAACTTCTTTAAGGCAAAAGGTAATTAAAAAGCTCAAGTGCTGAAAAAAATCAGTAAGAATACCTTTCCTTTCAAAATTCATGAGATGTGATCAAAGAACACTAATTTTAAAGGAGGAGATGGAACAAAGGGAATGACTGTTCTGTGGTTGTTATCATTTTTAGGACAGGGCAGATAAGTTCAGTCAGTCGGTCACATTGACTAAACTATATAGTAATGAAGTCAGAGAAGACACTGGTCATTGTAATACGTCTATGTGTCAGCTTAATGAGCTTGTACACAGCTCCCCATCTTTAATAATAGACATGATAAGTACTTCCTTCATGAGATTATCATGAAGAGAGTAAAACAGTGCTTGGTACTAACCGGATTTTCAATATTGGAATACTAGCAAAATTGCAATGGGGGAAAATCCGAAGAATAGAAGAGCAAAATATACCAAATGTTAGAAAAAGAGACACAATTTAAGAGTTAAGAAATTATTATTGGATTTGAGCATCAAGATGCCACTTCAAATTTCAAGAACGCAATTTCAGAAGATTGAGGGAAGGTCAAGATTATAGACTGAAGGAGCTTATAACGTTCCCAAATAAAGTTTCTTGGTGAAAAAGTCATCCAGGATTTCTAATAGCCATTTCTTTTATATCTATAATTTCAACTTTTATTTTAGATTCGGGGGGTATGTGATGTGCCGGTTTGTTACATAGGTATACCACATAATGCTGAGATTTGGAGTACAATGGATCTCATCGCCTAGGTAGTGAGCATAGTATTCAATAGTTAGTTTTCAACCTTGTAACAAGCATTTCTTAATGACTGGTGTATAGAAATCATTTTGCAAAGCTATTTTAAGATGGAAAGAAAAAAATATTTCACTCACTATCTTGTGTTCTCTGTTGGCATCCAAAAGGCTCATCAGGATTATTAATCACAAGTGCTCTATGATTTTTGTATAGCATCGTCATTCTCTAATGTGTTTAACAGGTATTAATTGAGCCACTATGACAGTGTCAGTCTTTTTGTTCAAATCTAGAAATGAATACATATCAATCTCAGAAAGTAAATCAAATACGATTTTTAAGACTAGCCAAAAATCCGACTATTTATGTACAATATACCAATTTTTAAATGTTGACTCAAAAATATTAAAGCCACACTAAGAAACAAAATAAATAAAATCTTAAGTAGAGTTTATCCTTAATCATCAGCCTGACAGTTTAGTCATTGGTCTCCAATTTCATGTCTATCCTAGTTTTAATCTCTTTCGAAGTTTCCTACACAGCTCATGTCATTTTCTGGGGAAAAAAAAAAAAAAAAAAGGTTTCTAATGTACAAGAGATTCAAAATTAACAAAGATAGAGAAATATTACACACTCTTAGAGCATTTATTTCTTGGCCCCTGTGTCACCTCGTTTTATGGGAAAGTACCATGCTGAACAGATTTCTGATTAAAGGTGGATTTGACTGAGAAGAAAGTTGACAGCTCTACATCAACTGAACACAATCCTTTTCAGAAATGAAACAAAAGTACACTTTCCTTTCACATATAATTCTTTCATAAAAATGAGAGACTTTCCTCAGCACTTAGCAATCCCCAACTCTTAACACCAGGAAATCCATAAAATACTAATTATTCTATAATTACATAATATATTTGAATTGAGTAATTATTACCTTCCAGGCATTGTGCAGAATACTTGCATCAATTATTTTTCAAAAATAGCATGAATAAAGAACTCTGATTATTTTCATTTTCAAATGAGAAATCAGAGATTCACACAAAATAAATAGTTTGCCATAGGTCACATAGCTGAGATTCAAATTTATGATTAAGTGATAAGGCTAGAAGGACCAAACGAACTAAGTAAGTTGAAAATAATAAAAGACTGAGGATCAAAGAACAAAAAAGAAGAGAAAAGAAGAAAACAGCATAAAGAAAAGGTGGCAGTGGTAATAACAGAGATAAAATCCCACATCCAATAGTCTGCCATTACCGAGTTCTATGATTGCATTTTATCCTGTACAGAGACAGAGACTGAAGAAGGACTTTTGGACTGCACCTTCTGTTAAAAATGGTCTGTAACTTTCCAAGAACATCTGACAATAGAATCCAGAGAGATACTACAAAATGTGTGATTATTTCTCTTCTTTCCCTAATTACTGAGTAGAAAAAAGAAGCAGCAAGACGAAAATGGAAGAGTGTGTGCTATTTTTTCATCTTTGCTCCAAATGCGGGATTTGGGCAGATATATTCATATTTCACTGCTTAACTTTAAAAACAGTTCTTCTGGGATTCTCTTTCCTGATGGAATTATATAGCACTGAGTGTTATGTTTTTAATAAGAATCAAATCAGAAGTCTTTGACAGAGGAAAATGTACGCCAAAGGTCAAATGTGCCACTGGGAAGACTAGAGAATTCAATAGAGAAATAAGCTACACTATCATTTATTACAAAGGAGTCAGGAGAGTCTCTCTTCATACTTTGCTTTCTTTGTATTTAGGAGCATATGTATAGTCTGTGGATCTTAAAATATTAAAAGATGAATTAATAAGAGTATTTCATTGAAAATAAGATGCCATTTAAATCAATGTAAAAGTTATGTCAAAGTCAAGTAATGAGAAAACCAGTTATTCTTCATGACTTTATTAAACCATAGCTGGTATATCAATCCATCACTTGCCAAGGTTGTCTAGAATGCACACATAACTGTTCATTGTGAATGGAACCGAGCTGAAGAAAGAGGAAATGTCCGATATCCACAGTGCAGCATGACAGGTCACTCTGTTGAAGAGCAAAATAATTTAGCCACGGGTCTTCTCTATTGCTAAAAAATCTGCCTGACAATAGTTACAGGTTTAATTGTAGTTCTGATTTTTGTGCCGTAGAATTCATCTGCTGCTGAGAAACTACTTTGTCGTGTGTTTCTAAATCATTTGATATTTAGAAGTGTTATGAAGGTCGTGAGATTCATAATAAATACCAAACTTCAAAAGGAGACGTATTTTTAGTCATTTCTTAATGCCAAATGGTGTGCAGAAAAATTATGCAGGTGGAACAATAATAGGAATAAAGGAAGTGGCTAACCAATTTTGTTACACCTTATTTTCTTTAATATTGGTAATTTTTAAAAGGTTGTGTGGTCTTGCGTTTTTAAATCTAGTTTCTAACGTGTTCTGCTGCCACATGGGTATAATACAGTCTGGTCAAAGGTTGTAAACCCTAATGTTTACAGAGTTTACACAGTGAAATTCAAGAAGTAAAGTGAGTCCATTTGGAGAGAAATCACATTGCCATTTTGCTCTACATTTTTATCATCCATCTTTTGACAGAGCTCCAATGAGGATAAAGCTTATATGCTATATAAGTTTGATGATGAATGGCAAATGTTGTTCAATGTCGGGATCAGAGACAAGCGGGAATGGTGAGGACTTTGGTGAAGTGGAGACCCCATATTTCACCAAAGGTTTCAGCCAATCCCGTCTGATTGCTGCCTTTGAAAATGTAGGTCTAGAGCTACCCAATCTTTTAATTTTTTTACATTTCTGAAAACATTTCCAAAACATAACACAAATGCAATGAAATGCAAGTGTAAAATTACATTTAGGTCACAGGCCTGGTATGATATGTCTTGTAGTCAGAAAGTATACTGTACAGATATCACAAAAATCATGCAGTTATGTGTGAATTAGTAACATTTGGAGAACACCTCTACTGTGGGTCTGTCTTGATGTCTATTTTGTTCTTGAGTTCTTCTAGGTTGTATGTGCAAGGGGAAAGGAGGAAAAGGAGTGAAGAGGGCCACACAGACCAGACTGCAGGAAGTCACAGAGTTGAAACACACTGCAAAAAACTCTGTATACAGTCATGTGCCACATAACATTTCAGTCAACAATGAATCGCATATACAACAGTGGTCTCATAAGTATTTTTACTAGACCTCTTCTATGTTTAGGTGTGTTTAGATAGACAAATACTTACAATTGTGTTACAATTGCCAGTAACATGCTATATGGGTTTGTAGCCTAGGACCAACAGGCTATACCATACAGCCTAGGTGTGTGGTAGGTCACACTACCCAGGTTTGTGTACATACACTCTGTGATGTTCCCACAAGGAAAACTTAATGATGCATTTCTCAGCATATATATCCCTGTCACTAAGCAAGGCACGCCTGTATTTACTGCTGAAATCAAATTTACTGTTAACTAGTTTTATGACACTGTACAAATCATTTAACATCTCTATGCTAATTATTTCCTCTGTTGAATTGATGACCGTTAGACTAGATAATGTCTAAAATGTCTTCAATTCCTAAAAATCTAGAATAAATGTAGACAAAGTATTTCACAGCTTCTCAACAACTACCAAAGTTATTAATAATACTGTAGCCTATAATTCCCCATTAAATATTTTTCATAATCCTTTTCACTGATACGATTTTCTTATTTAAAATTCCCTTTTTATACGCTTTCATATATTTTAGTTCTTTTATTCTTCCCATGCCTTTGCCTTAAGAAGCAGATGAAAAATAGATTTCATCTTCTGTCAGGTCTAATATCAGAGCAGCTTCCCAGAAGACTGTGTTTGAAAGGATTGCGAGTGCTTCCAGAGGTGGTGCACGGAGCATGATTGATTAGGAATGTCTGTATGGGCGAGGGAGAACAATTTACACTTTGTATCACAGAAATGAGTTTAGAAGTATTGGTTCTGAATTTTAAGATTTCAAAATTACTAAACCCTAGATTAAACATCCACAATTCATGACTTTCTCCCTACTGTTCTTAAGGGATTTCAGAGAGTGTTTTGTTTTGTTTGCCAAAAATACCAAACTTCCTTTTATTTGTTTTTTATTATTTGGAGGTCATAGAGCAGGTACTTTTTTTTCCATCAAATTATAAGGCAGCCTATCAAAACATGCTTTAAGTTGTATTTCAAACTTCTGGAAAATCATAGGCAAAATGTACAAACTACACTGAATTGAAACTAAGCAAAGTTAACTGTGCTTATATCAGTTGCATTCTAAGGTATTTTCTAACAAATGATGCATTCAGGTTTTTTTTATTCTTCACAACTAAGCATAGGAGTAGTGTGAAATGTACAAGGCCTGTCAAAATCTTATATTAATATATAAGCTTCTTGCTAGGGTTTTTTCTGCCAACATTCTAAAAATATTTGTCAAGAGAAATTCTTATAATTTTATGAGATTTCATTTTTTCTCAAATGGAGTTTTTAAAGGTTCTGATTTTTAAATGTTTACATGTAAAATTTTTAAGAATAATTATAACTTTATTATTTGTAATACATACTACAAACTAAGATAGGGAGAACTGCCTAATAGAAATCTATTTCTTCCTTCGTTAAGAAATAAGATTAATTTGCGAATTATTCTATTAATTATCAGTATAAAAATGTGTGCCACTAGGGGATTAAGAGTCCTGGGGAAAAAAAAAAACAACTGTTTTTTAAAATGGAGCATTATCTTAAATAACCTTCATGAAGAAAGAGTTTTCTACATTGATATAAATTGAAATTACCACCACTATCAATTTTTGAATTAGTAAAGAATAAATTAACATGTGGCTATCTACCGTATTAGCCTGTGTTCACACTGCTCATAAAGCCATACCTGAGACTGGCAATTTACAAAAGAAAGAGGTTTAATGGACTCAGAGTTCCATGTTACTGGGGAGGCCTCACAATCATGGTGGAAGGTGAAAAGCACATCTCACGTGGCAGCACACAAGAGAAAAGAATGAGAGCCAAGCAAAAGGGTTTTCCCCTTATAAAACCATCAGATCTGGTGAGACTTAGTCAGTACCATGAGAACAGTATGGTGGAAACCACTCCCATGATTCAATTATCTCCCACTGGGTCCCTCCCACAACATGAGGGAATTGTGGGAGCTACAATTCAAAATGAGATTATGAGATTTGGGTGGGGACATAGCCAAATTATATCATCTGCCATTCAAGTTTATACTGCTTAATAAATATATTTAAAAGAAAAACAACTTTTAGAAAAAGATAGCCACACTTTGAAAATTCAGGTACTGAAAAATGTTTCCTCATGTAGCTTGCTCAGATGAAAATTTTAAATCACACTTAAAGTTCTGCTTGATATTAAAACTCTATCTCGGCTGGGCGCGGTGGCTCAAGTCTGTAATCCCAGCACTTTGGGAGGCCGAGACGGGCGGATCAAGAGGTCAGGAGATCGAGACCATCCTGGCTAATACGGTGAAACCCCGTCTCTACTAAAAACTACAAAAAACTAGCCGGGCGCGGTGGCGGGCGCCTGTAGTCCCAGCTACTTGGGAGGCTGAGGCAGGAGAATGGTGTCAACCCGAGGGGGCGGAGCTTGCAGTGAGCCGAGATCTGGCCACTGCACTCCAGCCTGGGCAACAGAGTGAGACTCCGTCTCAAAAAAAACAAACAAACAAACAAACAAAAAACTCTATCTCTTCTTCTTGCTTTTCCCCCAAGACCCAGAAGCCAAGGTTTTTCCAATTATGGTGTTATGCTTGGAAATCTCCAAGGTTGTAAATAAAAGCTGTCTCTGGATTCCATGAGAAGAATTTCAGTGTGGGTCACACAGCTACAACTTTAACTCTGGCAGAACTGTTAGGCTAAGAGTGCTGTTGACCCAGAGGGAAAGGAGTCTATTTATTTTTTATGTCTGCTAAAGAAAATTAGTCCAACTATTCTGACAAACAACAGCAACAACAAGAAGCATGTGTTATTTCTCATTCTGAGCTATTCCCCATTCAAAATCTGGCCTCTTCTACCTTTGAGAATCTTTGCATTAACATTTTATGGTCTCTAAACTTATAAAAATTTTTCAAACCCAAAAATCTCTGAAAATTGTCACATGATCTGAAATATTGCAATATCTGAAACTTCCCAATTCTAGGAAGTATCAGTTATTACATTTATGCAAGTCTTTTATTATCACGAGGTAATTAATACACATTGATTATGGAGAAGCACCAAAAATGATACTACAGAACTACAGGATTAGTTTTAGCATTAAAGGGGAACCACATACCCTGAACTGTGTCCTTAATTATTCAGAAGCAAATAATCATCTGTATGGAATATATCAATAATTAATATGTCTACCTTAATGCACTTTAACTGAACTCTTCTTTTGTATAGTGAATCAACATATTCAACACTATAAAGTTTAAAGTTTTAACAAACTTAGAAGTGGTATCAGCAGCAGGAACTCAGGCTTGGGTCTTTGCCTTCATTACATTTTCCTTCTGGGTTCTCTCATCTAGTGCTACATCTATAAATAGCAATTATGTGCTGCTGATGTCTCTAAAGTTTATTTGTCCAGCTCAGTCTGCTCCACTATATTCCATATCGATTCATTCAACTGTTTATTTAATCTTTCCACTTGGATAGATATCTAGTAAATATATTAAACTTAGTACTCCCAAAAGTCAACTCTATGTTACAATTTATAAAATCTACTCCTCTACCAATTTTGACCATTGGGGCAAAAAAAAAAAATGCCACCATCTTCTCTGTAACACGGTTGAAAATACTACACGTCATCCCAGACTCCTTGCTTACCCTCATTCTCTCCACGCTATCTCCAGCAAGCCCTGTTTTATTCTACCTGTAAAATACAACTTCAATGTGTCCATTTCTGTCCATCCCCACTGCTACCACCCTAGTCCAAACCGCTGTCATCTCTTCCCAGGAAACTGCAGTAGTCTCCAAAATGGATAACTGCCTATCTTCTTCCCTCTTCCACAATTCATTTTCCAACAAAAAGAACAGCCAGGATAACCTTTTACAACAATACATCAATCCATGCCACTCCCCTGAACAAAATCCTACAGTGGCTTTACACTGTATTAAGAATAAAACCCAAACTGTTTTTCTACAAAGACCATTATCACCTAATCTCTGCCTTATTCTTTAAATCCTCTGTTTATTATTTTTTGTTGTTAGTTTCTCCCTGCATGAATTATTAGCTGCAAGAGAGCAGAGATTTTTCTGTCCAGTAAATCTTTGGCCTAATCCCTAGAGCAGTGTGTGGTGTATAGTAGACTCTGAATAAATGTTTCGAAAAAGAATGACTCAGATTTCCCAAATATGATTACAAATGTATGCCTTCAAAATGGAAGGAGGGGTAGTGTTGGTCATTGTACTAAAATAAGGTCATATATGGTACATTTCTACATTTTTATTATTATTAAACAATAAGCTGAGGGGTCCCTGCTATTCAGGTGGTAGAGCTTTAGTTCATTCTTTTAATGGTGCATAATATTGCATTAATCAGCTCAAAAAATTTTCAGCCATTGTCCCCATGAATAACCTTTGTTGTGTTTTTTTTTTTTCAACAAAATATGAAAGTATCTTTTTCCTACAACCATTCCATTTTTGAGCTTTAAAGAAGCAGGTTTTTTTTAATTTTAGCATTTATTCAGCTCAATCTTTTTTATGATAATTATTGGTATGCTTTTACTATAACTTTTTTCTATTTTAAATAATTTTTACCTTTTCTCTTGTTCTTTAGTGTTGTTATTTGTTCTTAATTCAGAAGACCCCCCACTGCCTTCAGATTGTAGACATAGTCTACATATTTTTCCAAGGCTTTTATTGTTCTGTCTTTTAAATTTAAAGTTTTAATGCTTATACCATTTAATTTTAAACATAGTAGGAGATGGAGGATCCACTATCATTTTATTTCAATGCTATTTCAAGGGTGTTACCACTAACCTATTCCCATACTAAATTAAACTATCACCTGCGAACCCCCAAAATTTGAGAAAGGTCTCACTTAATTTAGAAAGTTTATTTTGCCAAGGTTGAGGATGTGCCCGTGATACAGCCTCAAGAAGTCCTGACGACATGTACCCAAAGTGGTCAGGGCATACAGCTTGGTTTTATACATTTTAGGAAGACAAGAGACCTCAATCAATATATGTAAGAATTACATTGGTTTGGTCTGGAAAGGCGGGACAACTTGAAGCAAAGACAGGAAGACTCGAAGCAAAGCATGGAGGGAGATTCCAGGTCACACATAGGTAATACACAAACAGTTACATTCTTTTAAGTTTCTGATTAGCCTTTCCAAAGGAAGCAAATCAGATACGCATTTATCTCAGTGAGCAGAGGGGTGACTTAATAGCATGGGAGGCAGGTTTGCCCTAAGCAGTTTCCAGCTTGAGTTTTCCTTAGTGATTTTGGGGGATATTTTCCTTTCACACACCCATCATATGGTTGGTTGTTTATCATATTTATATCATGTATTTCCTTTCTCAAATATTCTGGGATTATTTGTGTCCACTGATTTATTTGCTTCCTCAACATAGTACAACCATATTAAATTGGTTGCAGGCACTTTATAGTACATTCTGTCATTGTTCTTCAGGTATTTGCAAGCATTTATGGGTACTCATAAATTTTAAGACCATCTTACACAACTAAAAATTTATGTGGTATTCTAAATAGAATTGCATTAAATTTATGTTAATTTGGGGACAACTGATCTTTTTATAAGAAGTCTTTCCAGCTAAGAATATTATTTTCTTTTCCATTTAATAAGATCTTGTTTTACGAGTTTCAAAAAAACTTCTCATGCAAATTGTGTGCATCTTTTTCCTGAACTCATTACTAAGTACTTTTCAGTATATATTTACTATAACTATTTCCACAATACGTTTAGCTATATTTTAAGTATTGCTAGAATAGAAAAACAGGTATTAATTTATATTTCTTATCTCCAGTATATTATCCAATTTACTGATAAATTGTATGTCTTTATAAATGTATATATAGTTTATTTTTCTGTTTCAGGCATTTTATAGAAATGTAATTCATCAGCAAAGACAGTGTTTCATTCTAGTTTTTCCAGTGTACTTATTGAATGTTTAAGAAGTTTTAAGGCATAAATAATGTTTATAATAGATACACCAGTTATCAATTCGATTCAAATAGCTTCATTTTCAACAAGACTATTAACTTAATGTCATATTAACACACCTTATAAATTTCACCTTTTCAGAATTTCAAATATTTAAGAAATGTAAAAAGTGATTAATTTTATTAAAACACCTCAGATCCACTGTGACATGTACTCCATGATTAATGTGATATAATTGCCTATATATATGGAATTAATTTTTTAAAGACTCTGCATCATATCTTATTAGTGCTGTTTTGGATATTTTCTTTATACTGGAACTTGCGTATAGAGCTACTGAGTTTTTGTCAAATACATTTTACTATTTATTGAGATTATTTAGTGTGTTAACACAATGTATTAAATTATATGTTTACAGATATTAAACTTCCATTCCTCAAAAAAAAATCCTGCTTTATAATAGTGTATTATTTTTTGACACATTCCTGAGCCATTTGCTAATATTTCATCTATAGTTTCATAACTCTCTTTATAGTTATTAAAGCAATACTGGGTTCCCAAAAAAATGGACTGGAAAACAATCCATCTTTTTATGTTACCGGATTAGTTCAAATGCCATCAGAATTACTGTTCTTCAAATCAAAGTGAAACCAAAGCTAAAACTCAGTGAGGAATCTATCAAGTCCTAATTATTGATCAATGGTAAATACCATCCTTCCTCTTTATTTGTGGTAATTTAATTATGTTTCCCACTTCTTGTGTAAATTTTGATGATTTATATTTGTTTTCCTGAAAAATATTCTGCCTTCTTCTGATTTTCAATTTTGTTGACACAGAATTGTATATAGTATTCTAAGTCTTTGTAATTCTCTCTCTGATTCTTGGGCACTCTTTGATGTCAACTGGTTGGCTCACCGAAACAACGGTATGTGTGGGGATACCTAAAGTCCTGTAGGTGGCAGAAGCAAAGTGGTCAACACCCCTAAATGTCAAGGTTGACAGACTGTTAGCTTCCTGTTGAAACACAGAAAGTTTCTGTGCACTCTGATCCCCAAAACTCATCAAGCTCCACTCATCCATTCAAGTCCTTGGATACTTTGGGGATTAATGGGGATCTTAACCACTTACATGAGGTCAGTATTGATCTGATCACTGGATGTCACATATTCATCTTATTCAAGCTCTCCCTAAGTTATCTAACTTCTGGTCCTCACCTCTAGATGCATACGTGATTCTCCAGATACCCCTCAATTCCATGACAGAGAAAACTTCACACCACTTTTCTTAGTTCCTCCACCATACTCTGCCAAAGCCTGACGCTTTATGTATACCCATCAACCCCATCAATTCTTTGGCTCAGGAAGTATGAGAAGCCCAGAGCTGAAATAGACACCAGGGAGCTATTATCAGGTTACCATGCTTGCTGAATGGTCCCAATTTTACTGTAGGCCTAATCACTGTTTACATGTAGTGAGTTTACTCTAGGAGTTATGATGAAGGTAGAGATTCAATCACTTGAATGTAAAATTTTAAAAAATAATAGTAATTGATTGAATATAATAATTTAAAAGGTAATAGTAAAATAAAAAGTAATAGTAATCTCTTCTGTTAAAAAGTAATAGAGGAGACAATACCTTTGCATATGTTTCCAACTCTGTCTAATGTCAAAGTGTTATACCATGGTTCAGCTAGTCTTAAAATACCCATTCCTCATTTCTCTGATCTGCTAAATGGCAATAATGCTAGTTTACATGTCATGGTATTGTTGTGAAGATTAAGTGAGGTAATCCATGTAAAACACTACATAGCGTTTATGGTGTGCTCAAACATGTATCAAATATTTTTAGCACCTACTAAGTGCCAGGCATTTAAAGAACAAACAGGACAAAGTCTATATTCTCAAGAAGGCAATAGCAGCAATCAGATAAAGATGTGTGTTCTTGCTATCTCTTTCCAGTGTTATGCCAGAGGCTCTAGCCACTAAAATAAAGCAAGAGGAAAAAAAAAAGGCATCCAGATTAGAAAAACGTAACTTTTTATCTGTAGACAACATGATTAGTTACAAGAATCCTATTTAACCTATAAAAAGTGCTACCAGACTTAATAAGTTAATATAGATACCAAGATTAATATAGAAAAATTTGTGATTTTGTAGTAGAAATGAACAATTTAAAGTTGAAATTAAAATATTTTTGTTAACATAAAAATAAACACTTATGAATTGTATTAGTCAGAATTGTCAAGATAAACAGAACCAACAGAAGTATATATTCAGAATATATATATCATATTATATATATTATATATACGAGCAAACTATATATACGTGTATATACACACACAGTTACATGTATATGTATATATATATGCAGTTTTACACATATAGTAAGCATTTTCTTTTCTATTACTTTTTAAATTACTGCATTCAACTCATAAAATCTTTACCTTTATCCTAACTCCCAGAGTAAACTCACTGCACATAAACAGTGATTATGTCTACAATAACATTGGGACCATTCAGCAAGCATGGTAACCTGATAATAGCTCCCTTGTGTCTATTTCAACTCTAGGCTTTTCATACTTCCTGAGCCAAAGAGTTGGTGGGATTGACGGGTATATATGAAGCCTCAGGCTCTGGCAGAGTATGGTAGAGGGACTAAGAAAAGTGGTGTGAAGTTTTCTCTGTTGCGAAATGGAGGGATATCTGGAGAACAGCATATGCATCTGGGGTTGAGAACTAGAAAACAGATAACCTAGGGATAGCTTGAACAAGATGAATATGTGACATCCAGCGATCAGATCAATACTGACGTCACGTATATATACACAGTTGGCCCTTAGTATCAGTGAGGGTTCCATATCTGTGGATTCAACCAATCACAGATCAATAATATTCAGAAAAAGAACTAAATAATGTGTCTGTACTGAACATATACAGAATTTTTCTTTTCATTATTTTCTAAACAATACAACTACTTATATAGCATTTATATTGTATAAGGTATTATGAGTAATCAAGTATATGAGAGAGTTTATGTAGGTTATATGCAAACACTACACCATTTTATATAACGGACTTGAGCATCCACAGATTTTGGTATCGGCAAGGAATATGGAACCAATCCCCCAGGGATTCAAAAGACACTGTTAAAAGAGGGAAACATCCCAGCACAGTCTAGAACAAAATATTTGCAAATTATATACCTCATAAAAGCTTTTATTCAAAATATATAAAGAACTCTCAATTCAACAGGAAAACAACTTTATTACAAAATTCGTCAAAGATCTGAACAGAATTCCACCAAAAATACATGGATGGTAAATACAACATGTAAAGATAGTTAACATCTTTTGTTATTACAGAAATGCCAATTAAATCCACACTGAGATACCACTACAGACATATTAGATTTACTGAAATTA
Organism: Colobus angolensis palliatus; assembly: GCF_000951035.1. NCBI lineage: Eukaryota > Metazoa > Chordata > Mammalia > Primates > Cercopithecidae > Colobus > Colobus angolensis. Next base: position 6,831,945 of record NW_012115932.1, read on the forward strand.
AAAAGACTGACTATATCAAGTGTTGGTAAGGGTTTGGAGCAGTTGGAACTCTCACACACTACTGGTAGGAATGTAAAATGTGTCAGAGTAGAACTAGTTTGATGGTTTCTGGAAAAGTGAAATATACACCCAACATATAATCTAGACATTCTAATCCAACCCAACAGCACTGAAAACATATTCATACAAAGAAAAGTACACCAATGATTGCAGCAGCTTTGTTCGTAATAGCCAAAAAGTAGATACAACCCATTTTCCATTCCAGATGAAAACAAACTGTGATACAGGCATAAAATGGAATACTACTTAGCAAAATAAAGGAATTAATTCCTAGTAGTTGCAAAACTGCATGAAATTCAAAATAATCATGCAGAGTAAAAGAACCTTGAAGAAATTACATACTGTATTATTCCCTCGTTTATAAAATTATAGAAAATGCAAAGCTATCGCTAAAGGAAATAGATCCGTGGTTACCTGAGGAAAGAGGGTCTGGAAGGAGAAAGGATTAGAAAGGTGCACAAAGAAACGTTAGGAAACAATCCTTATAGCATGTGTCTGTTATCTTTAACAGTGATGTATACATATATACAGAAAATTTTCTCAAACTGTCTACCTTAAATATGTTCAATTTATTGTGTGTTAATTACACCTCAGTAAAGTTGTTTAAAAATTCCTAAGGTTTTTTCTTGGTCTGTAAAGTTACAAAAGATGAGTAGCTTGAGGAAACTAAAAGTGAGAATTTTGTGTCCTCAAGTGTGGTTGTCCACATGAACCAGCCACCTCTCATCACATTCTCAGCTACATATTCATGAACTGTCAAATGGAGGTAGGTCACAGATGACCGTATTTTGTTGTTAAATCCTAAAAATTTTTTCTGAAATACATTATAAACTACAGGGCAAAACAAGATACATAAAAATATTAAGGCATACATAATACACAAATGTTATATGTGAAATAAACATTAGAGCATGCATAATACATACAAATATGAAACTGGCTTGTCTACCTTTGCATTTATTGTAGGTATATACTGAATGTGATAGTAATTATAATGTTCTTGTGCCTGTGTACATTTAAGTAGGCCAAATTAATAAAGAGCATTCATTAATACTCATTACAATCATATTTAACAATATCTTTAAGAATTAAAAGCCCTAATCCTGTCATTAATTGATTAAAGCAGTGTATGTGAATTTGATTAATAAGCTCCGTGTGCTCATTAAGCTATCTACTTGTATACGGATTCATCTACCAAAAACTCATTGGAATTCAGCAACATCATTAATGCATATGGTCATTCTGAAAATGATGGCGGTGTTAATATCATGGCCATCAGCATGAGCACATTAAAGAGTTTTCCCCCCAGGCTTTAGTGAATTAGATTTTGTTTTGACAAAATGAAAAAGTATTTAATATGATCTGATTATGATTTTCAGCAACAGTACTAAAATAACAGAGGAAAACTCTTTATTCTCCAATTGAGGAATATTTGAATAAATTTCATACTATACGATATAATGCAGATATTAAAAATATTTTATATACACAAATATGAAAAATATTAAAGTACCTTGAGTGAAAATGAAATTAGAGAATAATCCTATTTTAAAAGATGAACAAAAATCATTCTATAATATATACATAAGCATTATTTTCTTTTTTTCTGTTTCTTTTTTTTTTTTTGAGACAGAGTTTCTTCACTCTTTTGCCCAGGCTGGAGTGAACTGGTATGATCTCGGCTCACTGCCACCTCCCACCTTCCCCGAACCCCCACTCCCGGATTCAAGGGATTCTCCTGCCTCAGTCTACCAAGTAGCTGGGATTATAGGATCCCACCACCATGCCTGGCTAATTTTTGTATTTTTAGTAGAGACGGGGTTTCACCATGTTGGCCAGGCTGGTCTTGAACTCCTGGCCTCAGGTGATCCATGCACCTTAGCCTCCCAAAGTGCTGGGATTACAGGCCTGAGCAACCAGCCAGCGTTCTTTTTAGAAATAGAAAATGTATGAAAAACAATGTTAACAGTAATCAAACTGTTAACATCAGTTACCTTAACCTGTGTGGAAAAAGAACAGATTGTATCTTTTTCTATTATTAAAAAGTGTATATTTTATTCATTTAATTATTATAAAACATCAAAGAAATATTATCTCTCGAGAACACAATTTCAAAGTCCCAGAAAAAGACTTCTGAAGATAAAAATATCTATATAGCATTATTCATTCAAGTTAATAAACTTAGTTCAAAAATTATATGTTGAAGAGACATAGATATGCTGTCCAATTATTACAACACTACAAAGGAATCATCACTACCTTCATTTTACAGGTAAAGAAATTAAGATTCAGAGAGGGTAAGTATCATTTCCAAAGTCATATAATTACCAAGCAGAAGAAGCTAATATGAACTCAAGTCTGACTCTAAAGCTTGGGCTTCTGACTATATAATATTACTTTTATATATTCCTATCCTATCTCGATACATTACAGAGCATGTCCAGCACTGTGAATACTGTGCTTTGCCCAGAGTATGCCCATACTTGTGTAAATCCAGCATGGGTTTGTGGGCAAAACACAAATCATAGAACATTTCTCTTCATTTAGAGCATTTATATTACACAACTTTATGTGCCCGCTTTTGCCATCTAGAGAAAACAGGCATGAGCTGGCTGTTTGGGGACTGTGTTGTCCATGTTTCTGAAACAAGAACACTCTCAGGGCAAAGCTTGCTGGCATTTTTCCATGTTTCTGGTCTCAGATTCCCAAAAGCTATATGTTAATTGAATAATGCTAATTGACCTAGCACTGAAAACGATTTCTGAACATAATGTATTGGACCTGGAAATGGATTCGAATACAAGAGATAAATTTGCATGCCCCTCAAATGGTCTTTTATTCTCCTTGAAGGAATTATGCCTCTTTTCTAAGCAGTAAGAATTGATGTTAGAATGTTCTCATAGGTTAGGCCACTTTCTATGTATGGTTTTTATGCCAGAAACTATGTGTTTTATAGTGTCATGGTCCTTAGAGAAATGATTTAAAAATGTATTGGATTCCCAAGGGGAAGACTCTGCTGACTAGTTGACTATCTGAAATGCACTCAAAAAGAAAATATAGAACTATTAGCAATGGCTTTTTTTGAGTAGGCATGATCCTATGCTTCTCCTTTGGTTATTTTCTGTACAAAAGTGGTAGATGAATCCATATACAAGTAGACAACCTAATCATTACATTGATTTTTCTAATCAAATTCACATATACTGCCTGAATCAATTAATGACAGGATTAGGGCTTTTAATTCTTAAGGATGTTGCCAAATATGGTTGTTTGTAATGAGTATTAATGAATGCTCTTTGTTAATTCAGCCTACTTAAGAGTACACACGCACAAGCATATTATGATTACTATCACGTTTAGTGACATACATACAATTAGTGCCAAAGATACACACACGCACATATACATAAATGCACACACATATATACCCATTTACTGCTAAACTGCAGCAAATTCAGATATACAACAGGTCAAATGCCTCTTTCATTATGTAACACCAGAATAATAAATATTTATAGAGGTTTAAATTTATAATATTTTAACCTAGTTTCCTAATTCATAAATTTTCAATAAGAATTGTATAGTGTTTAATTAAAGTATATCATTTTTGAATATAAAATTCAGATAGCACCAATTTATTCACTCATTCATTTATTCAAATAAGCATTAAAAGTCTATTATGTATAAAGCAACGGGCTAGGCAGTGAATTTTCAAAAATGCTCAATGTTCAGTAATTGTTTTAAATATAGGTATTCAAAATATCAGCTAAAACAACTATAAGAAGTATTTGAGTAAGTGAATAACAATCTGAGGAGTCCATGTTTGTAAGATTTCAGTGTCTTATTTGATGTCTATTAAATATACCAGTTTTACTGTTTTATCGGTTGAATGTTCTAAATGTTTTCACATTTAAAAATCATAAATAAATTTTGACAAATGAAAAAGGTCATTAGCTGCCTTAAAATCCTTCAGAACTGCTATAAAATATATTCTCAATGGGATATTAATTACTTTCAAAACTAACATTTCTGTTGATTACCCTTGAGCAACACATAAATGTTACAAGACCGTCGTTGCTGAAGACATGACTGGTTGTGTCTGGAATAAAAAGAAATGGAATGGACTGGCTTTTCTTTTTCTTTTCTTTTTTTTTGTAAAGACAGTGATTAAGATATTTAATCTACTTTCAATTTTATTTAAAAATAAAAACAGAACCCTTAAATAATTTGCTTGCTTTGTTGTGGAAATTTTACTTTCATAAATTTTTTCTGAGATAATTAAGAACTTGCATGAAGAGTTTCCTACAAAAGTGTTCTTAAAACATTGATTATAATAAAATAACTGAAGAACTATTCAGTAGAAAAATATATTCGTATATACTTCATATATATGTTGACATATGTACAGATATACACAATTCATAATAATTGCAACTGGGACTAGTTAATATATACCATGATGACAACCACAGTCTAGAATCTACGGTGGTAGATTTCTTTTATTTTTGCTTGCCTGAATATTCAGAATTTTATAATTTTCTGTAGCATGTCTTCACTGTTTGCAGTGAGAAAAACATTTGTACCAAATTAGAGAACAACAACAACACTGAAGTTTTGTAACTTTTAAGCATTAAGGATATACTTTTTTTTTTAGTCCCTCCCCATTTTATGAGCCTCATAAAATGCAAAGTTAATCTGCATGTCCATAACATTGTTTCCTGACTCCTATCAACAGGCTTACCCACCCCTCAGTATTCATCCCAAAGACTTTGTGTAAATGCCCTTGGGAAAGTCATTTCTTTTCTCTGAATCTGAGTTTTGCTTCTCTGTATAATGAAGGCATTAAAGTGGGGTTTTGTACCTTAACATTGAGTATTTTATGATACTCAGTGACATTCTAGGAAGTCTTCAGAATATAGTCCTTACAGCCTTAATTAGTTCAATGTATAGCTTTATTCCCATATAGGTGAATTTAGTTTTTCATTAAACAAAAGCATATTCACTAGACATTGATTTTCTCTCTTAGTCTACCCTACACTTCTTGTAGCACAGCCCTTCTAGTGACCAAATGTTTTATTTTGTTTTTTTTTTTCTCAACATCTCTCCTTTAGTCCATCTGATTTTCATGAAATGGTGAATTTAGGGTGTTGATTTGATGAGGACTCTGTCAATCTCTATGCTTTAAGCATGAGTATAAATCCAGAGATACATGGAAGAAGCATTCCTATGGTTATTTTGTGGTCACTGTGGTAAGAAAATTATATTTTCATCAGTAGATTCTAAGTTGTAGCTGGACTTCTTTGTCTTACAAAGGTAATTTGATAGTAAATATTTTGTTTTATTCAGAAATAAAATGAATGAATGTTAAGTGAAACAAAAGCACCAAGGTCAAAACAAAGACAGTGTTGCTGGCTACAATTTTGCTGGCTGCATTAAAAAAAAAAAACATGAAAAAATGTTCAAAATCACTATTCATCAGAGAAATGCCAATTAAAACCACAATATCAGAATGCCTATTATTAAAGTGTTAAAAACAACAGATGTTCACATGGATGAGGAAAATTACACATTGTTGGTGGGAATGTAAATTAGTTTTACTTCTATGAAAAACAGTATGTAGATTTCTCAACAAACTAAAAGTAGAACTACCATTTGACCCAGCAATCCCACTGCTGAGTATCTACTCTAAGGAAAAGAAATTACATTTAAAAAGACACCTGTACTCGTATGTTCATTGCAACACTAGTCACAACAGCAAAGTAATTGAACCAACCTAAATATCCATCAAGGGTTGACTGGAAAAGAAAATGTGGTACATATACACACAATGGAATACTATGCAACCATAAAAAATGAAATCATGTCCTTTGCAGCAAAATATGTGGAGCTTCAGACTACTGTCTTAAATGAATTAGGTCAAAAACAGAAAACCAAATACTTCATGTTCACACTTATTAAGTGGGAGCTAAACAGTAGGCACAAAAGGTTATAAATATGAAAAGAATAGACACTGGGGATTCCAAAAGAGGAGAGGATAAGAGGGGGCTGAGGGTTTAAAAATTACCTAATGGGTACAATGTTAACTCTTCGGGTAATGGGTACACTAGAAGTCCAGCCTCCACCATAATGAAATATACACATGTAGTTAACATGCACATTTACTCCTGAATCTAAAATTAAATAAAATTAATTTTTTTTGTATTATACTTTAAGTTCTAGGGTACATATGCACAACATGCAGGTTTGTTACATAGGTATACATGTGCCATGTTGGTTTGCTGCACCCATCAACTCATCATTTAAATTAAGTATTTATCCTAATCCTATCCCACCCCCCTAGCACCCCATGCCATGACAGGCCATGGTGTGTGATGTTCTCCACCCTGTATCCAAGTGTTCTCATTGTTCAACTCCTATGAGTGAGAACATGCGGTGTTTAGTTTTCTGTCCTTGTGATAGTTAGCTGAGAACAATGGTTTCCAGCTTCATCCATGTCCCTGCAAAGGACATGAACTCATCCTATTTTATGACTGCAGAGTATTCCATGATGTATATGTGCCACATTTTCTTAATCTAGTCTATCATTGATGGACATTTGGGTCGGTTCCATGTCTTTGCTATTGTGAATAGTGCCACAATGAACATACGTAGGTATGTGTCTTTATAGTAGCATGATTTATAATCCTTTGGGTATATACCCAGTAATGGGATGGCTGGGTCAAATGGTATTTCTAGTTCTAGATCCTTGAGGAATTGTCAGACAGCCTTCCACAGTGATTGAACTAATTTACACTCCCACAAACAGTGTAAAAGCATTCCTATTTCTCCACATCCTCTCCAGTATCTGTTGTTCCCTGACATTCTAATAATGATCACCATTCTAACTGGCATGAGATGGTATCTCATTGAGTTTTTGATTTGCATTTCTCTGATGAGCAGTGATGATGAGCATTTTATCATATGTCTGTTGGCTGCACACATGTCTTCTTTTGAGAAGCATCTCTTCATATCCTTTGCCCACTTTTTGATGGATTTTTTTTTCTTGTAAATTTGTTTAAGTTCTGTGTAGATTCTAAATATTAGCCCCTTGTCAGATGGGTAGATTGCAAAGATTTTCTCCCATTCTATAGGTTGCCTGTTCACTCTGATGATAGCTTCTTTTGCTGTGCAGAAGCTCTTTAGTTTAATTAGATTCCATTTGTCTATTTTGGGTTTTGTTGTCATTGCTTTTGATATTTTAGTCATGAAGTCTTTGCCCATGCTTATGTCCTGAATGGCCTTGCCTAGATTTTCTTCTAGGGTTTTTTGTGGTGTTGGGTTTTACATTTAAGTTTTTAATCCATTTTGAGTTACTTTTTGTATACAGTGTAAGGAAGGGATCCAGTTTCAGCTTTCTACATATGGCTAGCCAGTTTTCCCAGCACCATTTATTAAAAAAGGACTCCTTCCCCATTGCTTGTTTTTGTCAGGTTTGTCAAAGATCAGATGGTTGTAGATGTGTGGTGTTATTTCTGAGGCCTCTGTTCTGTTCCACTGGTCTATATATGTGTGTTGGTACCAGTACCATGCTGTTTTGGTTACTGTAGTTTTGTAGTATAGTTTAAAGTGAGGTAGCGTGATGCCTCCAGCTTTGTTCTTTTTGCTTAGGATTGTCTTGGCTATGCAGGCTCTTCTTTGGTTTCACATAAACTTTGAAGTAGTTTTTTTTCCAATTCTGTGAAGAAAGTCAGTGGTAGCTTGATGGAGATGGCATTGAATCTATAAATTACCTTGGGCAGTATGGCCATTTTCACAATATTGATTCTTCCTATCCATGAGCATAGAATGTCTTCCATTTGTTTGTGTCCTCTTTTATTTCATTGAGCAGTGGTCTGTAGTTCTCCTTGAAGATGTCCTTCATATCCCTTGTGAATGGGAGTTCACTCATGATTTGGCTCTCTGTCTATTATTGGTATATAGGAATGCTTGTGATTTTTGCACATTGATTTTGTATCCTGAGACTTTGCTGAAGTTTCTTATGAGCTTAAGGATATTTTGGGTTGAGACAATGGGGTTTTCTAAATATACAATCATGTCATCTGCACACAGAGACAATTTGACTTCCTCTTTTCCTAACTGAAAACACTTTCTTTCTTTCTCTTGCCTGATTGCCCTAGACAGAATTTCCAATACTATGTTGAATAGGAGTGCTGAGAGACGGCAGCCTTGTCTTGTGCCAGTTTTCAAAGGGAATGCTTCCAGTTTTTGCCCATTCAGTATGATATTTGCTGTGGGTTTGTCATAAATAGCTCTTATTATTTTGAGATATGTTTCATGAATACCTAGTTTATTGAGAGTTTTTAGCATGAAGGGCTGTTGAATTTTGTCAAAGGCCTTTTCTGCATCTATTGAGATCATCATGTGGTTTTTGTCATTGGTTCTGTTTATGTGATGGATTACATTTGTTGATTTGTGGATGCTGAACCAGCCTTGCATCACAGGAATGAAGCCAACTTGATCATAGTGGATAAGCTTTTTGATGTGCTGCTGGATTCGGTTTGCCAGTTTTTTATTGACAATTTTCACATTGATGTTCATCAGGGATATTGGCCTAAAATTCTCTTTTTGTGTTGTGTCTCTCCCAGGCTTTGGTATCAGGCTGATACTAGCCTCATAAAATGAGTTAGGAAGGAATTCCTCTTTTTCTACTGATTGAAATAGTTTCAGAAGGAGTGGTACCAGCTCCTCTTTTTACCTCTGGTAGAATTCAGCTATAAATCCATCTAGTCCTGGACTTTTTTTGATTGGTAAGCTCTTAATTATTGCCTCCATTTCAGAACCTGTTATTGGTCTATTCAGAGATTCAACTTCTTCCTGGTTTAGTCTTGGGAGGGTGTATTTGTCCAGGAATTTATCCATTTCTTCTAGATTTTCTAGTTTATCTGAGTAGAGGTGTTTATAGTATTCTCTGATGGTAGTTTGTATTTCTGTGGGATTGGTGGTGATATCCCCTTTATCATTTTTTATTGCATCTATTTGATTCCTCTCTCTTTTCTTCTTTATTAGTCTTGCTAGTGGTTTAACTATTTTGTTGATCTTTTCAAAAAAACAGCTCCTGGATTCATTGATTTTTTTGGAGGGTTTTTTGTGTTTCCATCTCCTTCAGTTCTGCTGTGATCATAGTTATTTCTTGCCTTCTGCTGGCTTTTGAATGTGTTTGCTCTTGCTTCTCTAGTTCTTTTAATTGCAATGTTAGGGTTTCAATTTTAGATCTTTTCTGCTTTCTTTTGTGGGCATTTAGTGCTATAAGTTTCCCTTTACATACTGCTTTAAATGTGTCCCAGAGATTCCGGTACATTTTGTCTTTGTTCTCATTGGTTTCAAAGAACATCTTTCCTTCTGACTTCATTTCATTATGTACCCAGTAGTTATTCAGGAGCAGTTTGCTCAGTTTCCATGTAGTTGTGTGGTTTTTGAGTGAGTTTCTTAATCCTGACTTCTAATTTGATTGCACCATGGTCTGAGAGACAGTTTGTGATTTCTGTTCTTTTACATTTGCTGAGGAGTGTTTTGCTACCAATTATGTGGTCAATTTTAGAATAAATGTGATGTGGTGCTGAGAACAATGTATATTCTGTTGATTTGGGGTGGAGAGTTCTGTAGATGTCTATTAGGTCCACTTGGTGCAGAGCTGAGTTCAAGTCCTGGATACCCTTGTTAACTTTCTGTCTCACTGATCCGTCTAATACTGACAGTGGGGTGTTAAAGTCTCCCATTATTATTGTGTGGGAGTCTAAGTCTCTTTGTAGGTCTCTAGAGACTTGCTTTATGAATCTGAGTGCGCCTGTCGTGGGTGCATATATATTTAGGATAGTTAGCTCTTCTTGGTGAACTGATCCCTTTATCATTATGTAGTGGCCTTCTTTGTCTCTTTTTATCTTTGTTGGTTTATAGTCTGTTTTATCAGAGACTAGGATTATAACCCCTGCTTTTTGTCTTTCCATTTGTTTGGTAGATCTTCCTCCATCCCTTTATTTTGAGTCTGTGTGCATCTCTGCATGTGAGATGGGTCTCCTGAATACAGCACACTGATGGGTCTTGACTCTTTATCCAATTTGCCAATCTGTGTCTTTTAACTGGGGCATTTAGCTCATTTACGTTTAAGGTTAATATTATGTTTGCATTTGATCCTGTCATTATGATGTTAGCTGGTTATTTTGCCTGTTAATTGATGCTGTTTCCTCATAGCATTGACAGTCTTTACCATTTAGCATGTTTTTGTCGTGGCTGGTACCAGTTGTTCCTTTCCATGTTTAGTGCTTCCTTCAGGAGCTCTTGTAAGGCTGGCCCAATGGTGACAAAATCTCTCAGCATTGGCTTGTCTGTAAAGGAATTTATTTCTCATTCACTTATGAAGCTTAGTTTGGCTGGGTATGAGATTCTGGGTTGAAAATTCTTTTCTTTAAGAATGTTGAATATTAGCCCCCACTCTCTTCTGGCTTGTAGGGTTTCTGCGGAGACAGCTGCTGTTATTCAAATGGGCTTCCTTTTGTGAGTAACCTGACCTTTCTCTCTGGCTGCCCTTAACATTTTTTCCTTCATTTCAACCTCGGTGATATTGACAATTATATGTCTTGGGGTTGCTCTTCTCAAGAAGTATCTTTGTGGTGTTCTCTATATTTCCTGAATGTTGGCCTGCCTTGCTAGGTTAGGGAAGTTCTCCTGGATAATATCCTGAAGAGTGTTTTCTAACTTGGTTCCATTCTCCATGTCACTCTCTGGTACAGCAATCAAACATATATTTGGTCTTTTCAAATAATCCCATATTTCTTGGAGACTGTTTCTTTTCACTCTTTTTTTTCTCTAATCTTGTCTTTTTGCTTTATTTAATTAATTTGATCTTCAATCACTGATATCCTTTCTTCCACTTGATCGAATTGGCTATTGAAGCTTATGCGTGTGGCACAAAGTTCTCGTACTGTAGTTTTGAGCTCCATAAGGTTATTTAAGGTCTTATCTACACTGTTAATTCTAGTTAGCCATTCATCTAAACTTTTTCAGGGTTTTTAGCTTCCTTGTGATGGGCTAGAACATGCTCCTTTAGCTTGGAGAAGTTTGATATTACCAACCTTCTGAAGCCTACCTCTGTCAACTTGTCAAACTCATTCTCTGTCCAGTTTTGTTCCCTTGCTGGTGAGGAGCTGCAATCCTTTGGAGGACAAGGGGTGCTCTGGTTTTTGGAATTTTCAGCTTTTCTGCTCTGGTTTCTCCCCATGTTTGTGGTTTTATCTACCTTTGGTCTTTGATGTTGGTGATGTACAGATGGGATTCTGATGTGGATGTCCCTTTTGTTGATGTTGATGCTATTGCTTTCTGTTAGTTAGTTTTCCTTTAACAGTCAGGCCCCTCAGCTGCAGGTTGTTGGAGTTTGCTGAGGTCCACTCCAGACCCTGTTTACCTGGGTATCACCAGCAGAGGCTGCAGAACAGCAAATATTGCTGCCTAATCCTTCCTCTGGAAGCTTTGTCCCAGAGGGGCACCCACCTGTTTGAGGTGTCTGTCAGCCGCTATTGGGAGGGGCCAATTAGCTGGGCGTGGTGGTGTGTGCTTGTAATTCCAGCTCTTCGGGAGGCTGAGGCAGGAGAATTGCCTGAACCCGGGAGGCAGAGGTTGCAGTGAGCCAAGATCACGCCACTGCACTCCAGCCTGGTGACATGCACCACCATGCCCAGCTAATTTTTGTAATTTTAGTAGAGACAGGGTTTCACCATGTTGGTCAGGCTTGTCTCGAACTTCTGACCTCATGATTCTCCTGCCTCCCAAAGTGCTGGGATTACAGGCATGAGCCTCCACACCTGGCTTTTTTTTTTTCCTTGCTTTAAAGTTCTTTCCAATGCCTACCATAAATTATATATTTTATGGCATACTCACTATTTATTAAAATACATAAGAAAATTTCAACCATTTAATTTGTACCTCCTAGGCAATAAATAATTTTTTGGTTTCATAATATTCAAAAGCTTAGCTAATAACTATTAGAAGCAAAACAATATCTCAGTCTGTAATACAAAACCTGTATTTCTGTATTGGCATTAACAGCAGAAAGTCTGCCTCACAGTAAATTGACATCAAGCTACAGAAGAAGACACACTATGTGTTCTATTCTATAAAATCACTGTAGGATCACAACTGAACATGGCTTGTGCATCATTTCAAGTCATCTTTGCCTCACCTCTTAGTTCAGTCACTGTTGGCAGCCACTGGCCCTTACGATTTGGGTTAGTTTGTTTTTCACACTGCTATAAAGATACTACCAGAGACTGGGTAATTTATAAACAAAAAAGGTTTGATTGATTCACAGTTCTGTACCGCCAGGGAGGGCTCAGGAAACTTACAATCATGGTAGAGGATGAAGGGGAAGCAGGCACCTTTTTCACAAGATGGCAGGAGAGAGAGAGCACACAGGAGAAACTGCTACATTTAAAACATCAGATCTTGTGAGAACTCCCTCATTAACATGAGAACAGCATGGAGGAAACTGCCCCAATGATCTAATCACCTGCTGTCAGGTTCCTCCCCCAAACCACGGAGATTATAGGGATTACAATTAGAAATGAGATTTGAATGGGGACACAGAACCAAACCATATCATTCCATCCATGGCCCCTCCCAAATCTCCTGTCTTCATATTTTGAAACACAATTCTGCCTTCCCAACAAGGCCCCAAGGTCTTAGCTCATTCCAGCACTAACCCAAAAGTCTAGGTCGAAAGTCTCATCTGAGACAAGGCAAATCCCTTCCACATATGAGCCTGTAAAATAAAAAGCAAGTTAGTTATTATACTTCCAAGATACAATGGGGTACAGGCATTAGGTAAATGCTTCCATTCCAAATGGCAGAGATTGGCCAAAACAAAAGGGCTACAAGCCCCATGCAAGTCCAAACCCCAACAGGGCATTCATTGAATCTCATAGTACCAGAATAATCTCCTTTGGCTCCATGTCTCACATTCAAGGCATGCTAATACAAGGGGTGGGCTCCCAAAGCCTTGAGCAGCTCCACCTCTGTGGCTCTGCTGGGTTCAGCACCCAGGCTGATTTCATGGGCTGGCATTCAGTGACTGTGGCTTTTCCAGGCACATGGTGCTAGCTGTAGATGGATCTACCAGTCTGCAGTCTGGAGGACACCGGCCTTCTTCTGTGAGCTCCACTAGGCAGTGCCCCATTGGGAACTCTGTGGCTCCAATTTCACTTTCCACTTTGCATTGCCCTAGCAGAGGTTCTCCATGAGAACTCTGCCCCTGCAGCAGACTTCTGCCTGGACATCCAAGCATTTTCACACATCTTCTGAAATCTAGGCAGAGGCTCCTAATGCTCAACTCTTGTCTTCTGCACATCCACAGGCCCAAAACCACATGAAAGCCATGAAGACCTGGAGCTTGCACCCTCTGAAGCAACAACCTGAGCTGTACATTGGCTCCTTTTAGCCATAGCTGAAGTTGGAATGGCTGGGACACAGGGTGCCATGTACCAAGAATGCAAAGAACAACAGGGCCCTGGGACTGCCCCCCAAAACCATTTTTCCACCCTAGGCCTCCAGGACTATGAAGGGAGGGGCTGCCATGAAGATCTCTGAAATGTCCTGGAGACATTTTCCCCATTGCCTTGGCTACTAACATTTGACTTTTCATTACATACGCAAATGTCTGCAGCCACCTTGAATTTGTTCCCAGAAAATGATTTTTTTTTTCTTTTCTACTACATGGTCAGGCTGCAAATTTTTCAAACTTTTGTGCTCTGCTTCCCTTTTAAACATAAGTTCCAATTTCAGACCATCTCTTTGTTAACACATACGACTAAATGCTTTCAGAATCAGCCAGGTCACCTCTTGAATGCTTTATTGCTTAGAAATTTCTTCTGCTGGATATGCTAAATTATCTCTCTCAAGTTCAAAGTTCCTCAGAACTCTAGGGCAGGGAAAAAATGCCACCAATCTCTTTGCTAAAGTATAGCACAAGTGACCTTTGCTCCAGTTCCCAATAAGTTTACCATCCCCATCTGAGACTTCCTCAGTCTGAACTTCATTGTCCATGTCACTATCAGCCTTTTGGTCAAAGGCATTTAACAACTCTCTAGGAAATTTAAACTTTCCCAATCTTCCTGTCTTCTGAAACAGCCATCCAAACTGTTCCAACCTCTAACTTTTATCCAGTTTCAATGTCAATTCCACATATTTAGGTCATCTTTATAGCAGTGCCCCACTCCCAGTACCAATTCTCTGTATTAGTTCATTTTCACACTGCTATAAAAATACTAGCTGAGACTGGGTAATTTATAAACAAAAGAAGTTTAATTGACTCACAGTTCCACATGGCTCAGGAGGCAGAATGTGAAGAGGCAGATACCTTATTCACAAGGTTGCAGGGGAGGGAGAGAGCACAGGAAAAACTTCCACTTTAAAACTATCAAATCCCATGAGAACTCCTTATCATGAGAACAACATGCGGGAAGCTGCCCCCATGGTCCAATCACCTTTCACCAGGTCTCTCCCTCAACATTTTAGAATTACAATTCAAGACGAGATTTGTGTATGGACACAGAGCCAAACCATATCACCTCCAGATTGAACTGGGCCCTCTTACTTCCTGTGCAAGCTTCCCTGATGACACTGGTTACAGTGCCTGCAGAAACTGGTTCTTCCCTAGTAGAAACACAATAAAAAGTGCAGGGGACTTAACACCTCTTGGCTGCTGTACAGAAACCAAGGCTGAATCAGTTCATTTCATAATAATTTCAAAATATTTACACTCACAATTCCTAATCACACTAAGTTGATAGATGGCTACTGGTATTGCCATCCAGATATCACTAGAAAGTGATCAGTCAACAAGCCCTTTGACCATTTCTACAGCCGGTGGATTTTTTTTTCCTTTTCCTGAATTCATTGGCTAACAAGATTCTCTGAAAGCAATCCATAACCCAGTGACTCAGCTTAGCCTCTACTGCCTTAATTTTACCTTTATATTACTTTTTATTGTAATTGAAATATTTACTGTCATATTAACTTTGGAGGCCAAAAAAACTTCATCTTTGAGAAATTATTACATACAGACTCTTTGTTACGTGAGAAACGTGTAAGAGACTAATCTTTCTGTAAAGTCCTGTTAGGGTTTGGTTCTGCATCCCCCCCCCCAAATCTCATCATAAATTGTAATCCCAACATGTTAAGGGAGAGATCTGGTGGGAGGTGATTGGATCATGGAGGCAGTTTCCCCCATGCTGTTTCCATGATGGTGAGTGAGTCCTCACAAGATCTGGTAGTTTAGAAGTATTTGGCAGTTCCCCCTTCCCTCTCCTGCAACCATGTAAGATGTGCTTTCCTTCCCCTTCACTTTCTGCCATGATTATAATTTTCCTGCGGCCTCCCCAGCCATGTGGAACTGTGAGTCAGTTAAACCTCTTTTTTTTTTTTTTTAAATAAACTACCCAGTCTCAGGTAGTTGTTTATAGCAGTGTAAAAATTGATGAATACAGAAAATTGGTACTGAGAATGGGGCACTGCTATGAAGACACCTGAAAATGTGCAAGTGACTTTGGAACTAGGTAATGGGCATAAGTTGGAACAGTTTGGAGGGCTCAGAAGACAGGGAGATAGGGGAAAGTTTGGAACCTCCTAAAGACTTGTTAAATCGTTTTGACCAAAATGCTGATAGTGATATAGACAATGAAGTCCAGGATAAGGAGGTTTTAGATGAAAATGAGGAATTTATTGGGAACTGGGGTAAAGGTCACTCTTATTATGCTTTAGCAAAAAGACTGGTGGCATTTTGCCCGATTTTGAGATCTGCGTAACTTTGATATTGAGAGAGATGATTTAGGGTATGTAGCAGAAGATATTTCTAGGCAGCAAGGCATTCAAGATATGGCTTGGGTGCTCTTAACAGCATACAGTCATATGGGTTCACAAAGAGATAATCTGAAATTCAACCTTATGTTTAAAAGTGAAGCACAGCATAAAAGTTTGGAATTTTTGCAGTTTGACCATGCAGTAGAAAAGAAAAAACAAACAACAACAAAAATTATCTGGGGAGAAATTCAAGCTGGCTGCAGAAATTTGCATAAGTAATAGAAAGCCAAATGTTAAATGTTAATAGCCAAGACAATAGGGAAAATGTCTCCAGGGTATTTCAGAGATCTTCATGCCAGACTTTCCCATAACAAGACAAGAGGCATAGGAGGAAAAAATGGTTTTGTGGGAGCAGACCCAGGGCCCCACTGCTCTGTGCAGCCTCAGGACATGGCACCCTGTGTCCTAACCACTCCAATTTCAGCTGTGACTAAAAGGGGTCAACGTACAGCTCAGGTTGTTGCTTCAGAGGGTGTAAGTTCCAAGCCTTGCTGGTTTCCATATGGTGTTAGGCTGCCTGTGGGTGCATAGAAGACAAGGGCTGAGCTTTGGGAGCCTCTACCTAGGTTTCAGAGGATGTATGAAAATGCTTGGATGTCCAGGCCGAAGTCTGCTGTAGGGGCAGAGTTCTCATGGAGAACCTCTGCTAGGGCAAAGCAGAGGGGTATATGGAGTGGGAGCCACTGAGTTCCCACTGGGGCACTGCCTAGTGGAGCTGTGAGAAGAAGGCCAGTGTCCTCCAGATCCCAGAATGGTAGATTCATCAACAGCTTGTACCATGCACCTCGAAAAGCCACAGGCACTCAATGCCAACCCGTGAAAGCAGCCACGGGGTCTGCACCCTGCAAAGCCACAGAGGTGGAACTGCCCAAGGCTTTTGGAGCCTGCCCCTTGCATCAGCATGCCCTGGATGTGAGACATGGAGTCAAAGCAGATTATTTTGAAGCTAGAAGATTCAGTGACTGCCCTGCTTGATTTCGAACTTACATGGGGTCTGTAGCCCCTTTGTTTTGGCAAATATCTGCCATTTGGAATGGAAGAATTTACCCAATGCCTATACCTCCATCACATCTTGGAAGTAGCTAACTTGCTTTTTATTTTGCAGGATCATAGGTGGAAGGGACTTTCTTCGTCTCATATGAGACTATGAACTTGGACTTTTGGGTTAATCCTGGAATGAGTTAAAATTTTGGAGAACTGTTGGGAAGGCATGATTATGTTTTGAAATGTGAGAAAGACATGAGATTTGGGAGGGACCCTGGGCAGAATAATATTATTTGGCTCTGTGTCCCCACCCAAATCTCATCTTAAATTGTAATCCTCACATGTCAAGGGAGGGACCTGGTGGGAAGTGATTGGATCATGGCTATGGTTTCCCTCATGCTATTCTTGTGATGGTTTAAGTGTGTGGCAGTCCCCTCACTCCTGCTTCCATGTAAGATGTGCCTTGCTTCCCCTTCTCCTTCTGCCATGATTGTAAGTTGCCTGAGGCCTCCCCGGTCATGCAGAAATATGAGTCAATTAAACCTCTTTTGTTTATAAATTATCCAGTCACAGGTAGTTCTTTACAGTACTGTGAAAATGGACTAATACAGATCCTGACAAGTGAAAACAAAAATAGCACCACTATTGTAGTATAATTTGACCCATTAATGGAGACAACATTTTCTCCTTAGTTACCAGAGTATTTTTCTTTCTCTAATATTGTTGCATAAAAACTCACACATTCATCATTTTTCTGGCTGTAAAACTATTATAAACATGCATCTTGAATTTTTGCTAGATAATTTCAGGCATTTATAAATTTACTTGCTCATGCTCTTAAGTGTTAGCATAAGATTTTATATAACTATTCTCAGTAAACCTCCATCTCCACTAGGAATATCATTCTATTTGATACTTGTGAGAAAATAGTATTGTTTGAAACATGGCCAATTTATGTGATCTTTATGACTTTATGATTTTTTTTAAAGCTAAATAGGGCCTCCTTTCTCATACTTTTATAGGTTCAAACTGTAGAGGTATAATTCACATAAATGAAAGGGTAATATAGAATATGTAGTAACCTGCCATCCCAGGAGATCTTACTTTAGACCAGGCTGTGCTGATCAACAGCCAAGGAATATTGTGAAATGACATTTGTCTCTTCTTGCTCTGCTTAGAAAAAAAAAAGAACAAGAACACTCATTTATTGGAAATAGAAAAAAGTATTTGAACCCTATCTGAGAAGTATTCATTTATTGTTTACATCCACTACTTAGTTGAAGAATATTAATTGCAACTTATTATCTTTTTTTCATACAGGGTCTCACTCTGTCACCCAGGCTGGAGTGCAGTGGCACAATCACAGATCATGGTTCACTGCAGTCTCAATCTCCTAAGAGGCTCAGATGATCCTCCTACCTCAGTCTTCCAAATAGCTGAGACTACAGGTCTGCACCACTATGCCACGATTTTTGTATATTTTATAGAGACAGGGCTTTGCTATGTTGCCCAGGCTGGCCTCAAAATACTGAACGCAAGTGATCCGCCCACCTTGACGTCCCAAAGTATTAGGATTACAGGTGTGACCAACCGTGCCCAGCCTATCATTATCTTATTTATTATCTACTGTATGCCAGTTTGCTAAGGTCTGTTTTTCATTATTTCATACTGTTGAAATAAATAGTTATCTTTTTGAAATGCTTAGGACCAGAAGTGTTTTGAATTTCACATTGTTTTGGATTTTAGAATATTTTATATACACAATTAGATATCTCAGGAATGGCACCCAGGTCTAAATACAAAATTTGTTTATGTTTTGTATACATCTTATTAGTATAGACTGAAAGAAATTTTTTTTTTTTTTTTTTTTTGAGACGGAGTCTCGCTCTGCCGCCCAGGCTGGAGTGCTGTGGCCAGATCTCAGCTCACTGCAAACTCCACCTCCCGGGTTCACGCCCTTCTCCTGCCTCAGCCTCCCGAGTAGCTGGGACTACAGGCGACTGCCACCTCGCCCGGCTAATTTTTTGTATTTTTTAGTAGAGACGGGGTTTCACCGTGTTAGCCAGGATGGTCTCAATCTCCTGACCTCGTGATCCGCCCGTCTCGGCCTCCCAAAGTGCTGGGATTACAGGCTTGAGCCACCGCGCCCGGCCTGAAAGAAATTTTTTACAAGATTTTAAATAACTTTTGTTCATGAAACAAAGTTTTGACTGTGTTTTGACTGTGACTTGTCACGTGAAATCAGATATGGAAATTTTTACTTATGGTGTCATGTCGGTGCTCAAAAAGTTTCAAATTTGGGAGCATTTCAGATTTCAGACGGTCAGATAAGGGATTTTCAATCTATATGTTGCAATCCCCATTTTGTAGATGAAGAAATTAAGGTTTAGTGAAGGTGTGTATCTTACCTCAGGAGGAATCTGCATTTGAAGTCACATCTTTCTGACTCAAATTCCCGCTAAGTTATCCTTGAACCATGGTGTGAATATGTAAAATTTATTAATTCAATTTAAAATATGCATTAACTACCTACTCTACTATGTAATAGGCTTTTTAATGAATTAAGGAGCTAGTATAGAAAAAAAAGTAAAAAGACATTTCCTTTCCTTCAAAGATTAGCTTATAAACGAATCTATAATTAGTTAAAATAACTAAAATATCACATAAATAAACATAATGTGGTAAGTTTTATGAAGAGAAGATAAAGAGTACATTAGGGGTTTTAAAAAGGAGACATCAGGAAAATATTCCCAGAAAAATATTATTTGAGCAGGCCTAGATGATGAAATTAAGTTAACTAGCAGAACAAAGGATAGGTGGAAGAAGAGAAACAATTTCACACATTTGGAAAAATATGGACAGTTTTGTGTTTGGAGTGGACAAGGAAAGTAGACATGTCTGAAGAAACGTCACTGTAAATGAAGTGAAGCAAGCGAGGAAAAGCCCTTAGCATGTGAGGTCCTGTAGACACCATAAGTAAAAAAAGATTGATCTTTGTCCTGAGAACAGAGGAAAGTGATGGAAGATTTTTAAGCAAGAGTATGTTTTTGGTGGAAAGTCTTGGAGTTTTGGTCAAAGCTGGTAAGACATTTTGTTGGTCAGACTGTACTTTCATTTTACTAGGATTTTACTTATCAAGAATCTTAATTCCAAGCAATTGCAAGGAGAAATATTTTTCTATTTTACTAGGTGCACTGAATAGAATAACTCTTAAGTATCAGAGCACTTATATGCACGTAGATATCTCAACTTACATGTATCCATACATGATATATTATGCAAGAATAATGTTATCTTTCACCTTTCTTTTTTTTTAAAGACAGAGTTTCACTCTTGTTGCCCAGGCTGGAGTGCAGTAGAACGATATTGGCTCAGTGTAACCTCTGCCTCCTGGGTTCAAGTGATTCTTGTGCTTCAGCCTCCCAAGTAGCTGGGATTACAGGCATGCACCACCACACCCAGTTAATTTTTTGTATTTGTTGTAGAGACAGGGATTCACCATGTTGGTCAGGCTGGTCTCAAACTCCTGACCTCAGGTGATCCACCTGCCTCAGCCTCCCAAAGCCTTTCACCTTCTAATTCACTTTTTATTATGACAGCATTGTATTCTCTTAAGGTTTTCAAAATTTTATAATATTACCTACTTCACAGTCTTAGTATGATAAACAAATGAAAGAAAGTATGTATTATTTAAGGCCTAAAATTAAAGCCCAACATTAAGTGGTGCCTTGACACTTGGGAGAAACCAGGGAACCTCATCTGGCCTAATTGCAATTGTCCTTCTCCACCTTGCTTCTGCTCATAAGGTTCCCTAGCCACACAGCCTTCCTTATCCAGGAGATCAGGAACAGTTCCTGCTCATCCCTGAGTAACAGGTTACAGTTTCTTGCCAGCCCCTGGAATTTTTAAAACAAGCCAATCCCATCCTCACCCAGGAACTAGAGGTAACTCCAGCTTCTTGGTACTGCAAAGCCTGCTTCCCACAGCCCCTGGTTGTTTCCTGTCTTCCTGGGTGCAGCTCTTGTGTAGCCCTGCATGGCACAATGTCTACCTTCCTCTGGCTGCGAATATATGTAACTAATAAACCACTGCTGCCAAGTTCATCTGTTCCATGTTGGATGCCATAGGTTCAGTCATCCTCATAATCCTCAGGCAGAATTCCACTATCACAAATGATGTGTGCTATGGCTTGAATGTGTCCTCCAAAAGTTTGTGTGTTGGAAAGCTAATCTCCAAATTCTTATGTAGATTAGAGTTAGGACCTTTGATAGATAATTAGGATTAAATAAGGTTACCTGGGCCAGCGGGGGCAGGGCACCCATGATGGGACTGGTAGCTTTATAAGAAGAGAAAGAGAACTGAGCTGACATGCATACCCTTACCTTCTCACTATTTGATGCCCTCCCCCAAGTTGTAATGCAGCAAGAAGGCCCTCACCAGATGCCTGCATCATGATCTTGGGCTTCTCAGCCTCCAAAACTGTGAGTTAAATAAATGTCTTTTTAAAACAAATTATGCAGTTGTGGTATTTTGTTGTAGCAACACAGAATGAACTAAGACAACATGAATATAAGATGATTAAAATAGTTTGTGGGGGATAAAAGCAGCCTGTGCCTGTAAAAGTATTTTAAAGATATTAAGTTCTTTACAAATATAAATCTAACCTCTAAATTAATCTAGGTCTCCCTTTTTCTGCTGTTAGAATACTCTGTGCTGTTTCATAGATGAGAAAAGTGGGGCTAAAGAAATAAAATTGTTTTTCTGAGTTTATACAATTACTGAATGCTAAAACCGAAATTGCAAACTTTTAGCTGTCTAAATCCAAAGCTCATACTATTCCTATTATGGCATATTGCAGTCATTTCTCCCACTTAAAATGTGACTAATAAGCAATGATAAAAATTACTTTTTATAAAAGAACATAAATAACAAAGAAATTGTTTTCTTAAAATAATTTTCATGACTCCCACTACACCCACCCTTGATCACTGGCAAACATCTCATAAAAAAGATCTGAGACATCACTCAAAAACCCATCATCATTTTCCTTTGACACACAGGAATGGAAGAAAGCATTTAGTGTGTAAGGGTCAATACACACACACATACACATCAAAACACATTACCAGCACCAACACTTCTATCACACATCTTTGCAAGTAGTGGCAGCATCTCTAAAAAGAAGAGAAGATTTAGCTCTGATAGATCAATACAATCAAAGAGAATATGCAGTCATAATATTTTAACTGCAAAACAACAGAGTATGTTACTACTGTTACAATATTTAAATTTCTACATGACATCATTTATTTGGCACCTTCTAACTTGGCCCAATATCACAGAAAGATATTTGAAGGAGCACAGTATAGTCTAGTTCCTCGAAAAAGAATTAATAAACACACAGGATCAGTATTTATGCTCGCCTGGGCTCTGAAATGTGCACGATAAACACAGATGGAATATCTAGAGCATAGTGCTGTACAAACATCTTAGAGGAATAAAAAAGCGGTAAGTGGTATAGTTCAACAAGTTATAAAGATGATGATTTCACAAAATTAACTTTTTTTTTTTTTTTTTTTTTTGATATGGAGTCTGGCACTGTCACCCAGGCTGGAGTGCAATGGCGTGATCTTGGCTCAATGTAATCTCCACCTTCCAGATTCAAGCAATTCTCCTGCCTCGGTTTCCCAAGTAGCTAGGACTACCAGCATGCGTTACCACGCCGGACTAATTTTTATATATTTAGAGACAGGGTTTCACCATGTTGGCCAGGCTGGTCTTGAACTCCTGACCTCAAGTGATCCACCCACCTGTACCTCCCAGAGTGCTGGGATTACAGGTGTGAGCCACCATACCTGGCCCACAAAATTAACTTTTAATAATGACTTAAAAATATAGAAATTAATATACGTGCACTTTAGCTATTAGGATTTAAAAGCAAATCTGATGGTGCTTTATGTCACCTTCAAAATGCAATAAATCTTTTACATGTTTAACATTACCAAGTACTCATGTTATTAAGCACTTGCATCTATCTTTGTATTCTATTTATTCTTATATCAGATAAATTATTTCAGTATGAAGTTACTTACTTATGATGAGTCAGAAGTAACATCAAAAATTTCAAAACCAAATCAAAAAACCAAAGAAGCCTTTTATTTTCAAAAGTCAACTGCACCTTTTGTCTCTGAGGGGAAACACACACACACACACACACACACACACACACACAGTTTAATATATAACCTAGGTGTGCTCTATACATTTTATCATCCCAAATTCAATTCACTCTGCTCATGAAAACTTCAGAGAGGAAAAAGGCAGCTGTGGGAAAGGAAGTAGGTACTTCATTTTATTTAAGTCAACAAGTATTCATTGAGTATCCATTCTCTGCCAGAAATCTGTTACATTTTGAAGATAAATTATAAATCAAAAGCACACAGTTCCTCTCATAGAGTTGACAGTCTGGCAAGAAACACAGATTCTCTTACTACACTCTGTGGTCTTATCCTGTTTATTTTGCTTGTAGGACTTACTTTTACTTGTAACTATGTATTTGTCTTTTCACTTTTTTACAGTTTGACTCCTCCATCAGCAAATCTATCCCTTAGAGAAAAGGCTACTTTGTTCATCACTGTATATTCTGTCCCTAGTAGATACTCCGCATGTTAGACCAGTACTGTCAGGGTTCCCATACCACCCTCAGTTTCAGTGATTCACTAGAAGTACTCACAGAAGTCAGTAAAGCTGTTATACTCATGGTTATGACTTATTGCAGCAAAAATGATACAGATTAATATCAGCAAAGAAAAAAAGGCACATGTAGGAGAGTTCAAGAGAGATCTGGCACAAGTTTCCAGTTGTCCACTCCCTGTGTCATACAGAAAAGCACCTAATTCTCCCAGCAATGATGTGTGACAACATATATTAAGTATTGTCAACCAGAGAAGCACGCCTGGATCCTCTCATCAAGGGTTTTGGTTCAGAGTCAATCACATGGGTATGGGACACCCATGTATCTGACCTTGGTTACTCGATTTTTAGCCCCTTGTAAAGTCAAACTCATCTTTCATTGCCCAAGGCCCACCATAAGTCACAGTGTGAGCATAAAGTACCCGCCATAGCCCAAGGCCCCAGGTACACAAAGATACTTTATCAGGCAGTGTATTTCAAGGGACATTTTGATGTGATCCCTCCAAAGCCAGTCAAGGGCTAGTCCTTTCTTTGGAATATGCAGTGTTGGAATCTCACAAGCCTGATGAATCAAGATTTTATTGCACATGGACATTTGCTGAATACTGACTGAACGTAATGTGAGAAGTTTTATGAAAAGCAATGGACAGACTGCTTTAACAGTAGATAGCAAAAGGTTTAGCTTAATTTATAAAACCAGAGAAAGTCTTTCTGAGGGTACAGGTTTGGACTGTGAGCTGAAAGACAAATGGAAATTACCAAATTAAAAGATGGCGTATGTGAAGAGGGAATAAAAAAGGAGCTGCCACTGGTAGAAATAGTGTACCAAACAAAGTGAATAAGCATCATTGAAAAACCTGGAGACAGACTTATCATTTTAAAAATACTCTTGAACCACCCATTCTCTGTAAAAAGACACATTGATGTTTAGAGAGAAGAGAAAACGCTGCATAAATTTCTTTCAGTTGCATCATTTACATTTTATAGCAAGAGATAACAATCCCTTCCTTTGGCTACATAGTTTAGATCCACTCTTTCCTTAGTCTTCCTTGGCAGCTCATTCATACAAAAAATATTTATTGAGATTTACTATGTGCTGAATACTCAAGCAAAGTATTGTCAACATAGCAGTAAACCTCACTTCTTGTATTTAATGAGGCATGTTTATCTAAAAGAAATCATCACAGTTTTACAAATTGTGAGACTGTAAAAGAAAGAAGAAGCTGTAAATGGGAATAATCTGTGAAATCAAACTTACATCATTTAGATTGGGGTGGCAAGGACATCTTCCTGAAGGAATAACCTTTGCACTGAGATCTAAAAGACACAGAGGAATTAGCCAGATAGATCACAAATGGAATGTGGATTAGGGATTTGGCAGCAGTCCTGGATAAGAGCTCCAGTCCATGGGAAGACCCAGAGTGTGCCACGGAGACAAAACGAAAGCCAATATTTCTCAGATGTTGTATATAGGAGGAAAACTGCTTCAAGACACTGGTGCACTGGAAAAGATGGAAGTCCTTCTGGGCTATAATAAGAACATGGCTTTAATTCCAAATGTAGGGTTAGAGTAGAGTTCTAGAATTATTCACTGTTTGGAAAAAGTTAGCTAAGGATTATTGCCAGCTGGGAGTCCTACTCCTGGCCTGGACATGCTGTTGCCCATTCTCCAAAACAACATAACAATATACAACACAGGTTTTGTGCCCTTTAGAGAAAGAGCAGGTTAAGCAACATTCATAGCCCATGCTAGCTTTGGGACAGAGAGAGGTTTTGAGTTTGCACAATGATCATTCTTTAAGCCATATTCCCTGGACCAATAGGATCAGATCACCAACAATGCTAAATGTATAGCTTCATTTAAGATGAAGAGTTCTCATGCTGCATTTTCTAACTCCTAGCCCTGCCTCCCTTGTTGTGCTGAGCTATCCAAATTAGGCCCTGAAAAAAAATATTTAATGGGGCCTCAATACCTATCTATGTCTTCGAGAAATATAAAAAATGTAAAAGAAACATTTCCTGTAATAAGTGGCTTGGAACATAATAGGGAACATAAGATATAGACAGAAGTTATCTCAAGTTCAGCCCCGGAATACAGCAAAAGTCACAGGATGGGATAGGCATCCTTCAGAGGAGGTAAGAACAGAATGAGATCAGACATTGCTTCTTGAAAAAAAACAACAGAGTCAACTCAAATTTAATAGCTTCCACGAGAGTGTGAAGTAGGTAAATGAGGAAAATTAACAGAAGCTCTTAGAAGATATAGATGGCAACGTAGATGGATTGGTTGACTTTAGCCTCTACTAGTGAAGGCTAAACTGCTTCTCTTCACATTTGCTAAGAATAGTTTAAAAGTTCCCCCTTTCTGTCATGGGACACCATCTACAAAATACCTTTTGTCATTAGAGTAGTTTGAGCAATAGCTTTAAAGTAAAGCCAGCCAAGGAAACTAAAACTGTATCGAAAAACCTAAATTATATGCTGCCATAAACAATGGAAATGTTTTACATTAGCAAAGTATTTCAACTATGATTTCAAGAAGTCCAAAGGATAAAAGATGCATGAACCTCATTGCAAGAGGGAAAAAGGCTGACTGAAAGTTCTTTGAAAGAAAAAGTAACCAAAGGTGGTGACTGTAAGGTTCAAATTGCCCATAAGGTAAGTCTCTCTGTGGTGCTGTTTATATTGTGCTATTAAATTTTTCCTAAACAAAACAGGAGACAAGACTTGAGTTCCTTGTACTCAAAATGCAAATGACATTTTGATGACATTTGAAATGTCACTTTCGAAATGACACTGTGATGGGTTAAATTCCTTATTCTGTATTTGAAGAATTATTACGAGGCCCTTAATAGAGGTGGCAACACTGAAGAAACATTAAAAGTTCAGTTCCTCTCATTCTCATTTGCAGCAAGAGAATTTCTCGGCATCTCCCAGATGTTTTTGTTTCATATCTCCCCACGTTCTCACGCCTCACTAAGTATTTGGTTAAAAAAACAGAGCAGAGGGGCACACATACATTTAACAAATATCTCTTGAGGACTTACTAAGATCGGGGAATTCCATAATGAGCTAACAAGGTCCTGCTCACATGGCACACGTATTTTTCATGGTTCTCACATTCTAGATACTTCATCAAAGTTATCTTGTGAAAAACTTTTTATCACCCCACTAAAAGTTTGTTTGCCACTAACATTTCACCCTAAAGCACATCAAGAACCTAAACTGCTTTCCCAAAACACACAAGGCTTCTCAGTGCAGGAGGTGCCTGTCCAGTATGGAATAACAGGACTTTCAAAAAGGTAGAAGAGGACAAAATGATGAGGAATTGAAGAAAAGGGAGAACAATCAAAGAAAGAAGGGAATTCTCTGGTGCCTATCCAAGACGAATTCTGAATGAACAAATTACTGAATGGGAAAAATAAAGAATTGGTGTTACTATATGTGGGGAAGATATTGAATTGTATCAACACCACACCACATGTGATAAAAATAACCACAGGGTTTATATTTAAGGGACTTGTTTTTTTTCCTTCCTCCTGACCCTTTCATGGAGGAACGCCTTTACTCGGGAAGAATAAAGGAGTGTTCAGTATTCAAAGAGAAATTCTGTTGTCCATATAGATGCTTCAACCCAAAGAATCTAAATCCTTCTCAAGTGATACGCAACATCCTGACTCTTCAGAATAGAGGTTTGTCTCGCAGAAAGAACAAAGGAAGAAAGGATGTGAGGGAGCAGAACCCTGCTGCTAAGTAAGCATCATTCTGTTCACTGTGAAGTAGGTATTGCTTAGGGCACTCACAGAGATTCAAACTCAGGCCTTGTCACAGAAGGCTGCCACCTTGAGGGGATGTGGCATATACCATTGGCCTAGTCTACGGGAGAGAGCCATAAGAGAGACACAAGTTATAAAAGAAGATGTTACTTCTGTTCTGCCCTGGGAGACAGCAGGCTTCATGCAAGCAGACTTACATACTTCATGTAAGTTTCATGTAAGCTGGTGTTATCTGAGGTGATAACACCAGCACAAACAAAGGTACAGAAGTGGATGATCTCAGCCTAGGCTAAAGAGGGCCCTCCAGCCTCCCTAGGTTACACGATATTGCAGCAGCCTTACCAATGACCATAGTGTTTGAGTTCTGTTTTCCAAAGTAGGACCTGGAGTTCTTTGTCTCACCACCAAGAAAACTAAGGAGTGTGTCCACGAGGGTGAGGTTGGAGCAAAAGTTTAATAAGCAAAAGGAGAAAGCTCTCAGCAATGGAGAGAGGGCCTGAAAGAGGGTTACCATTCTAAAGTTGAATATTAGTGATTTTATAAACAGGCTAGTAGGCTGGGATATTTCATTTACATCAGGTACAAAGAATTGGTTAGGACTAGGTATTTCATTTGCATAAGGCATGAATTCCCGACAGCTCCTACCTATCCTTTCAGTGCACATGTGGACTCACCCTAAGTTACTCCATGTTGTTTAATTTCTCTTACTGCATATGTGTAAGGGGGTGGGATTCCCTGTTGCAGATGTTCTAGGTTCTATGCTATTCCTCTTAGGCATGCTTCAAGTAAGCCCCCCTTCCCCCTCCCCTGCACAAACACCCATATCTGAGTATGTCCAGAAAAAGAAAGGAATGTGCTCACTGAAGCCTACCATGTATATGTGACCCTTACTAGTTAACTTACATATAAAGCATCTTTATGGTGGACCTTTCCTCCTTATCTATGCTTGCAGCCTGATCTTTCAGGCTGTTCCTTTGTTTGAAAAACAGGAATTCTACTGAGGACTCGTCCTAGCTATCTGCCTAACTAATTCCTTTCTCTCTTTTCTCTCAATATCAGTAGAATTTTCTGGAAGTGAGGACTAACAATATAACTGGGTTTCAATGTTTGGAAGAGAGTATAAGAAAAGTAAGCATCTTGAATGCTCAGAGAAGGAGCTGAAACTCATTGCAGCAGGAAATGTGAAATCACCCAATGTTTGTCATTAGAGCAATGAGGGCAGGACCAATAATTTCCCCAGAAAGGAGAATTTACTTTTTCTAAACTCATTTATGGTAGGATAGGAAGACTTTAATTAGATAGCCTGTGAAAAACATAACTTTATATGGGTTATCACAGAAAGGGGAAGTTGACATTCATGGCTCAGTTACTTCCGTTAGGACTAAATTGGAATATGAGGGAAAATGCTACTGTGATGAGAAGAAAAAGCCTTACAGCAAGTCATTTGTGTTTAATAAGAATCTAATGCTATTTATCTAGAATAAAACATTTTCCAAATTAGATAATATAAAATATAGCAGATCTTTAGCTCCACCATTATTAGATAATTCCAAATGGCATAAGGAATCCCTAATTCTAATCCCAGCAGGGCTCTGAATGTCCCCCTTGAAACTACGTATAAAGCTCACTAAGAACAGTCTTTGGAGCAGGACACCTCTACAGCTGTGTTACTGTAGGCAAACTACTTAATCTCTGAATGCCATGCAGTTAGAAAGTCATGTTAATTATCACCTTTGGATCGGGCATCAGGCAAGCACTGAAGAATAACAGGGAAACAGGCAGATAAAATCCTTGACTTCATATTGTTTACATTATAGTGGGGATTTTTTTTTAAAGAGAGTGAACAAACAATGCCAGTTTTATAAAAATGGTGATTTTACAAATTCTATGTTGTGCATACATTATAGGTCATTGCGAAGATGACATAAAATCATGTAGATAATCCCTTTACCTGCATAGTTACATATGTTGTGTATCTTAATTATCACTCATATTATTAGTGAAAATGTGAGCATCAGAAAGGTATTTTTATAGAAGCCATATGGAAATATAACTTTTGTTCAAGTCTAAAAAAGCCAAGGAAAAAATAATTTCAAAGTAAAAGGAATTATAGTTTCTAACAAAGATGCCATAAGCACAATGGAACTGTCACAGTGCAAAGAAAAATGTATTTTATTATTTTTAAATGACACCTACATGGAAGACATTATTCCTTTTACCTAAGAAAGTGCTTTTGCCATTTAATCACAAAATCAAGATCTAGTTTAATGGTAACTAGCTACTTTGGACAAAAGATAAGACAAGAGGCAGGTTAATTACATTTCATGGGGATTGGAACATTAAAATAACCTAAGGAGCAATTTACCCTCTGGACAAAGATTTAGGGGATAATAACCATTTCACTAAATAATAAAGACATCCATGGGAATGGGGCCGTGTTAAAGAAAATACTACAATTCACAAAGACGCCTTTGAAAGTTTGGAATGTAAAGAAGACAATATTAAGGAAAATAAAGTGGGCAAATTAAAACAAACCAACAAAAAAACCTGTGAGCTTTATAACAATCGAAAAAGTAGGCTGGAAAGATTTAAAAATCAAAGCCTTTACTAAATCGTGGCCTCCTCTAGTCCTCTAGGACTTCTAAGTCAAGAACTAGAATTTTCTCTGTATTCCCTGGTTCATTCTGCACACAGTGAGCCTTCAGGAAACACTTATTGGGTAAACTGAACTTCCTGGCATTTGCAAACTCTACTATATATGTTAATAATTCAATAGCATAAACTGAAAAGACTGCTTAGTCATTCATTATGTAAAGGCCTTACATGATACACCACAGTTTTATGAATAAGCCAAGCATTTCAGCTTTAGTTTCATCTGACATGAAACTGGAATAAATTTGTGCTATTTTCTCATACTTTTTCCTGTTCCTTTCTAACAGTTTTCCATTTTCAGCTGTTAAGAAGTGACCCACCACAGAACTCAGTCTGAGCCTCCACTGCAGCTCATTATATTTCATCTTCAAATAATATTTTAAATAATTTGGTTTGATTTACTGATGTTGTTAGTATCACGTGTGGAGGTGGGGGCAGTGGTGCTGTCTGAAAGAGGAAGACTACAGAACGAATAGTCAGTTTGCTGAGGCATGGGCTAAACAGTGTTGTCCCCAAAGGAATTCAACATGTAATTAATTGCTAGAAGTTTCCATAGAACTCAATCTAATAGTTATTTTCTATATTTTATGTATTTTCTTTTTAGAGACATGATCACACTCTATCTCTCTGGCTGGAGTCAATAGAATAGTTCTTAACACATTTTCACACCATTCAATCGCAACATTTTTACACCAAATGTCCAGCACAGTACCAGCAACATAATCCAAGCCACTATCCACACTAACTTGGACCACTGCAACAGTCTTTTATATGATTTTCCTGTTTCTGTTACTATGTCTCTACAATTTATTTGCCACTGAATGGCCAGAATGATCACTGAAAAACATAAATCATATCACACTGCTCTGCTGTGTAAAATGTTGCAATTGTCTGTAAACCGCATTTGGAATCAATCCGTATTCTAAACTGTGATTTTCAAGGCCCTATAGGATCTGTCTCCTGCTGACTTCTCTAACTCCAAGTTATACCAAGTACTAGAGTTTATTATACTCCAATTGCACTGTCCTTCTTTTTATTGGCTCTATTTCTATTGGATGCACCAAGTGCTTCTCTTCCTTAGAGCCTTTGCATCTGTTTTTTCATTTGCCAGAAATGACCTGCAGTAAGATCTTTCTAATGAATGCCTTCTTATTCATCTCATTTCTCTGCTGCTTGTTCAAAGAGAAGTTCCTTCAGCAACCAGTCTAACAGAGCTGCTACTTCCAGAGGTCATGGTCACATCTCCCTGACTTATTACCTTCATACGTTTATCACTGTCTACAATAATTGTCTTCAGGTATTTGTTTATCTATTGATTAAACACCTCTCTAATAAACCTTCTCCTAAGATTTTAAGGCCCACTGATGTATGCTTAAATATTTAGAAGTTTAGAAATCAAGTGATAAATCTGCTAAGTAAAATATCTTCTACCTTCCTGCCTTGACACAAATGGGTTGGTAATGAAAGGCCAAGTTCAAATGTAGAGTTTTTGACTGCTTGGTGTTCTATGCCAGAATGTAACAGCATGGGAGAAGGAGACCAGTCCCTACCCACAGCCCAACCCCTTTTTCTTCCCACCCTTGACATTGTCTCATATAAGAATGGGCCTCATGTTTGTATGTAAGACACACCAGTGCATATAACCATGTTCCATCTACAGTGTCCATCTCATACCCCAGGGAAACTATAATGCCCCTGGCCACTCCTCAGACATAGAAAGGGGTACAACAGTGGTATACTTTGTCTTGTGCATATGGACCCAGGAAATAGGCCTGTGCACTCCCTAAAAGTATGGGCTTGAAGTTGTTTGGGCAGGGAATTCAAGTGCCAGTTGCCTAGATCATGATCTCCAGAGAAGAGCAAGTGGCCATTCAGACTCCTTGGCCAGTAGCGAGAGACATGCCAGATCAGGCCAGAGCGCATTCCTCTTATATGTGAGGGCCAAAGTATGGGCCAGCTGGGTAATTTTAGGAAGATATTGCACTCTCAACCCCACTCCATCCCATCCTAATCAGAGTACAAATACCAAAAGAGCAGATATATTTTGTTTTCGTATATGTTTTCTTTAGTAAACAGTTTCAGGCACTTAATATATGCTTAATAAATATCTGTAGAATAAATAAATATTTGGCATGCAAATATTTATACAAATAAATGTAATGTTTTAACCTCAGAACATTCTTGAGTATGTAGATACTCTATCCCCACCTTCCTAGTACAACTTGAATACAGTCAGGAAAAAGAAGTGAGTTCAAGTTCATACACTAACTGTCAGAACTGCAAATGAGGATTAAAGGGAGTCAGGTATCCAAGAATAGAGACTTAGTCATTGCTATGCACCAGATTGTCAATTCTGTACAATACATTTTTTTTTTGCCCTTCAAGTAACATAGGGCAAAATGAAACATTTTAAATCTATACCTCATCACCAAAAAAAAAATGGGGAACCAGGATCTAAAACATGGCAAGTTTAGGAGAACAGATGGTTAAGCTGGCCATGGGTCTTCTCAGCAGAGGTGCACCATTCCTGTGGGAAACCCCAGAATCTACAAGGAGACTAAAGTGCTCAGTGCAACTTAAGATCTCTCAGAGTCCACTAGAGGGTCTCAGCTTACTGGGTGAAGATTTTCCCTTAAAGATGATGACTATCAAAGAAAAAATGTCTGAAAAACGGGGTTTCACATTGGCATCAAATTTTTCTAAGTGTATTAGTTCATTCTCACACTGCTATAAAGAACGACACATTGGCATCAAATTTTTCTAAGTGTATTAGTTCATTCTCACACTGCTATAAAGAACGACCTGAGACTGGGTAATTTATAAGTAAAGGAGATTTAATTGACTTATGGTTCCATAGGCTTAACAGGAAGCATGGCTAGGAAGCCTCAGGAAACACAATCATGGCGGAAGGCAAAAGGGAAGCAAGCACGTCTCACATGGCAGCAGGCGAGAGAGAGAGTGAAGAGAAAGTGCCACACTTTTAAACCATCAGATCTCGTGTCATTATCACAAGAACAGCATGGGGAAAGTCTTCCCCCATGATCCAGTCACCTCCCACCAGGTCCCTCCCTCAACACATGGGGATTACAATTTGAGATGGGATTTGGGTGGAGATACAGTGTCAAACCATATCACCAAGCATGGAAAAGCAATTGGTTCTATGTCAATAGTCTGATCACATGGCATAAGAACCACAGCAATAGCAATAATTATATCTAATACATATATATTGATTCTACCTTCTCAATGCTATTAACTTCTTCCCCTCCTCTCTACTGTCTCCCTAACCCAAGGTGCCCTCAGCCCTCAGCTAGCCTATTGCAAGATCCGTCCCATCCACCCATCTTCTTTACATTGTAACCAGAGTTCAAAATACAACATACTTATGTCACCATCACCAACACTTCAGTCTTCTTAAAATTATTCAGTGGCTTCTCAAAAATATTAATTAAAAAAAACCCGGAATCCATAATATGGTCTAAAAGGCCCTACATGTTCAAACTCCTGCTAGCATCTCCAGTTGCACTACACACTACTCTTCTCTCTCATTCCTGAGGCATCAACCACCCTGGCCTTTACTACATTTCTCTCACACTCTCTGTTGATACAGGGCTTTTGCCTAGATTACTCTTCCCTTTCTCTCCCCACCATCCCTTAGTGTCGCAGCTTGTTTGGACTGCTATAACAAAACACCAGAGACTGGGTAGCTTGCTCACAGTTTTGGAAGCAAGGAAATTCAGAATCAAGATCCCAGCAAATTCAATGTCTGGTGAAGACCCACTTTCTCATTCATAGAGGATGTCTTCATGCTGTGTCCTTGCATGGCAGAAGGGGTAAGGCAGCTCCCTAAGGCTTCTTTCCCAGAGCGCTAATCCCAACCATGAGAGCACCTTATAATCTAATCATTTCTCAAATTCCCCACCTACCAATACCATCCCAATGGTGAACAGATTTTAACATACGAATTTTGAGGGGACACAAATATTCAGACCATTGTACTTAGTTAACTTCTATTCATCTTTGGAATCTAGCTCTATTGTCACTTTCTCAAGGAAGTTTCCTGTCGTCTCAGACTCTGAATATAATTCAGAGTTATAACATTGCATTGCTTTATTTGATAGCAGTTATCACAGTTAAAATTTCACACGTTTATATGATTACTTAATTCATAGCTGCCTTTCTAACCAAGCTCACAACTCACAGGCTCCATGAAGGCAGCAGAATGTGCTTGTTTCGGCACACTCTTTTGTTTCCAGAGCTTAAAACCATTCCTGGGACACAGCTGGTGCTCAATGAATGCTTCTTGAATAAGAAAATGTGTAGACTGAGCATGTTTGTGTGAAGCAAACTGTCTTCTGCATTTTCTGTGTTACAGATGAGGAAACTAAAGCTTAAGATGAATTGTCCTAATGTCATAGATTTAGTACACAGACCATGAAGCTAGTAATCAAGCCCACGCTGTCTAATTCAGAGTTTCCAGACCTCAAAAATTCTATGTAATAATATATCTGCCAAAAGGCACTTCCCCTTGTCTCCCATATCATGTCCCTTCTTTCTTCCATAGCATTATCTTATATGATGACATAATCTCATATAAAGATGGTTTCCTGGAAAGCAGACTAAGAACATACAACAAACTGTTAAGGGTGTCATGTGAGTTTGCAATTGCATTCAGCTGCTAAAGCAGAGACCTGCAATAACAATTGCTTGAGCAAGGTAAAGTTTTATTTTTTTTTTTTAATTAAGGAAATCCAGAAGAGCTAGGCAGACCAAATAAAAAATATTCCTAAATTATGTCAATATATATTTTCAAATAGTGAAGTGTGACCATTCTTTCAAAAATATTTTCACTTCTTCTGAGATGGAAATGATACCTGGAAATGGTAAATTGAAAAATAATGCCAGGTACCTATGGTGTTACACTACATTATTCCCTTTCCTTTCCTAAGGCACATGCTCTAATCAGCCTCATGCCACATAAGTCTAACACCACTCTGCCCCATGGTATTGAATTAACCTTTACCTGACATTTCTAGGTAATCATTTTGGGAGCCATCCAATAAATCATTTAATAAAATGAAAGTGAAATAGCCTTCCAGAAAGTGCATGTGCTCATTTTAAATAATTCTAAATGGAGGCAATTGCACTCAACAACAAAAATAGTTCTTTGTACCACCAAACACAAATGAGTGTGCCTTCTACAAAGGCAACAAGAAAGCATCTGGCCATGAACCAGAATGGACTTCTTAATGACATCCTCGAACAAGGACAACTATGCCTGTGGGGTTTTATTCCCCGTCCTCACCTCCGTCTGTGGCCACTAAACTTTGGCAATTCATCAGAAAAACAGATTGCATTTGCAAGGAGATTGCATCACTCTCTGGTAGAATAACTGATAGCAAAACTTCCTCACCATTTAGCTTAGGAGATAAGTTGTCTTTTGGAAACAGAAGTTGGCACCTACTTTATAACACAGAAATGGATGGAGAGTCACCTTGAAGATAAATTTGCTTCTATAACAGGTTATTCGTATGCCTTATTTAGTTATGACAATGTAAAGAAGTGGGCACCAGTTGTTATGTTTTTGAGTAGCTTAGTCAATCTGTTTCACTCCTTGATATTCCAAGTTGATTTCTCAGAATAAGTGAACTGATAGGCCTATGAAGGTGAGAATCTGTGAGAGAAAAAGGAGTTATGCCTGAAATCCTGATCTTTGAGACCTGAAGTTAGAAAATCTGGAGGAGTGGTACAGAATAGCTTCAACCAAGGCCCAATGGAAAGACAAAGAAATAAGATAATGAACCTTTTGAATAATGAGGCTTTTAAGCTGGCATCACTGCCTCAACACAGTGTCTGTGAGACTGTAGGGAAGGGCAGATTTATTAGGAAAAAAAAATAGTTTGTGGCTGCTTCTTCCTCTTGAATAGTAGTTTTTGATTTACTGAGTTATCAGATGACAAGACTAGCCATTTTACTACGGACATGACCTTTGAACACTCACACAGGCCTTGAAAACATTTTATATGATAATAATTGGCTTGAGAGAGCAGTGTAGTTAATGGTTCTAAAAGAAAGCACAGAACAGCGGTCACTTAGGAATTTCCCTTCAACCACAACAAAATGAATATATTCATTATTCAGAAAAAGGCTAGACATTTGTTTGCACTCCATAAAATAAGGAAAAAGTTTGCGTTTCTGGGAAGCGTATACATCTAGATCAGCAGTTTTCAACTGGGAACTATGTTGCCCAACTTCCTTGAGACATTGGCAACACCTGGAGATATTGTTTGTCATAATGGGAAGCTGAGATTGGCATCCAATGGGTAGCGGCCAGGGATCCCGTGAATCATCATACAATGCACAGGTCAGCCCTCCTCATATCAAATTATTATGTGTTCAAAATGTTAATAGTGCTGAGGTTGAGAAACCCTGAGATAGATCAAAAAGGATCATCTCAATTGCACTGAAAGTCATCCTCAGATCTCATTACAAACTGTGAGAAA
Organism: Colobus angolensis palliatus; assembly: GCF_000951035.1. Lineage (NCBI taxonomy): Eukaryota > Metazoa > Chordata > Mammalia > Primates > Cercopithecidae > Colobus > Colobus angolensis. Next base: position 6,868,498 of record NW_012115932.1, read on the forward strand.
GTCAATGAATTCAAGAACTGGTAAAACTTTGTCTTCTTTTTATTTCTCAGACAGCTGGCTAATTTCTTCATCTCAGGAACACATTCATCAAGCCCACTGCAGAGAAACTCTTCAGTTGCATTTTCCTACGTAATTCCAAACACACATGGGTAATCTGGGGGAATCCAGGGGAGGCTTTGAGAATTTTATCTATGTTTAAAGTGACAAGCAATATTATTCTAGTGCATTATGGGAAATTTTGTATACTTGGCACTTTAGCAAAATAGAATAAACAACCAGACAATATTCCCATAAAAATCCAGTATTGTTATATAATATCTAGGTGAAACTCTGGGCCACATAAACTGGGCTGTTCTCTGACCTGCAATTTAACATGAAGAGTGTGGAGTCCGGTCAGAAGTAAAAAGTTTTGGACCCCAGTCCCATTCAAATTAACTGTTCTACTGTGGAATAAAGGTTCATATACCTCACCTATGATTAATTATTGGATTATTGTATTTATCTATGGGACTTATTGTGAAAGTTTAATTAATTGTGCATATCAAAATATTTAGGAAATTAACAGCTTAATGATAAATGTAAATAATAGTGACTTTGCCTCAAAATAACTTACAAAAGTATCACAAGATGGAACTTGATTGAGAGAGGCATTTTTGAGAATTTTCTGTATTCAAAGTGTCTCTTCTTGTGGAAATGTTGTCTTTCAATATGACATCAATTTAAACCATTAAGTTACCGAAAGACAGGGGAAAAGCATATGTATAACTTCATGCTAATTCTGAATCAAGGCATTTTGTTAATATCAATTTTAAGAAAAAGTTGTGTCATAAAGAATAGTCACAGTTATCCAGGATTTCCAAGGTTTTACTACTATAGGATTTTAACTGTTAGATGGCCAATTATTTCAGCATTTTGAAATCTCACTTATAGAAATAAATATAAACATAAAAAATAATGAAGATATGAAAAGCAACATAATTTTTCTGGAAATAACAAATTTATGCATCTAAAACAAAACACAATAAAACAAAACAAATATATGTGTATATATATATATAAATATATATAAGCCATATATAATTTAAAGGTGAATAACTGACTGAGTCCTAAACTTCTTAATGAATATTTTTAGGGAACATATGTACCTAATCTAATAGGAAACATACATAGCTACTCAGTAATCTCACAGTACCTATCCATGCTATAGCATTAATCACATTTGACTCATAACCCTTCTAGCTTGAAGCCAACAATATACTCTGTTCAGTTATAGACCAATGGCTTACAGACATACATAACTTATTATTCTAAGTGGTTAACTAAAACCTTTATAGCCTTCAAACTACATTTTCCCATCTTTACACATGGCAAAGATCATGCTAGCCACCGTACAGGACATAGTTTGGAGGGGAAAAAAAACCACATGAGTTAGTGTGTGAATTCCATTTCTGAGGTTATATTGACATCCAGGCAAGAAATAAAGGCATATCTTCTTATAAGTGTTTCCTGGTCAATATCAAATCTGATCAAGTGTTCGTCCCCAGCCCCTATGTACTCTAATGATACCTTGTACATTTCCTTCTTCATAGGTATCACAACCATATATTTTTTGTCTTATAAAGGTTTTTTTAATGCCTGCTTTCCCACTAGACTCGCACATGAGTGCAGGAATTTTATCAGTTATATTTACCTCTTTTAACCCCCATACACAGAAGAGTACTCAGTACAGAGGTGGTGCCAAATAAATATTTGTGGAATGAATGAATGAATGATCAAATGAACAAGAATTGACATTAATTGTTATTGGCCTTAGAAACACAGTTTTATTTAAAATGTTAATTCTGTATATATGAGAAATAGAGGTAAAAATATGTGGCTGAAAACTCATTTATAGCAATATCTTATACATCCATATGAAAAGTCTTTCCCCCTAAGTGCTGTCAGTAAAGTGAATTTTCTTTTAACTTTTCATTTACTAAACATTATACAAACCTTTTTTATTTTTTATTATTATTATTATTTTTGATACGGAGTCTCACTCTGTCACCCAGGCTAGAATGCAGTGATGCGATCTCGGCTCACTGCAACCTCTGCTGCCCGGGTTCAAGCAATTCTCCTGCCTCAGCCTCAGGAGTAGCTGGGATTACAGACACCTGCCACTGCACCCGGCTAATTTTTTTGTTTGTTTGTTTGTTTGTTTGTTTGTTTTTAGTAGAGATGGGGTTTTCACCATCTTGGCCATGTTGGTCTTGAACTCCTGACCTCGTGATCCACCCACCTCGGCCTCCCAAAATGCTGGAATTACAGGTGTGAGCCACCACACCCAGCCCACAAACATTTTAACAAACAGAAAATTAGTAGAAGTTGCTGTAGAGTGAAAAAAGAGTTGGATAAGATATAGGGCAGGTCCTTTGACTACTAAGTAAAAATGTTTCCTACAAACCAAGTCTCTATTGGTGTAAGATCCTAAAGCAAGCTACAATATCATCTAACTAATAATCTGATAGGTTTTCCTACATTTTAGGTCATCCTTCAGTAAACTGGCTGGATAATAAAGAAATGTTATTCTTTGAAAAACAACTACAGCCCTAATTGAGTTTTCAGTCCCTTTCTGCCACCAGTCAGGAGACTACTGCTGTTCATGGTGCTGAAACTTCAAAGACGAATGACTAAACTTTCTGAAGGCATAAACACAATCTTGGCTCTTCTTTCTGATGCATGACCACAGGCCAATAAGTTTGTTTCTGGATCATAATGAGCCTCTCCCACTGGCTTAGTGAGATAAGGTAGATTTTAATTACTTAGTTTCAGGTTCTGAAATCACATTGAGCACAAACCAGCATAGAATCAAATCACGTTGTGACTGACTAATCTGTCAAGCAATACTGAGTCATAATTTAGAAAAGGTTATATTTTGCATGCACTATTTAGATTTTCCATAACATGCCATTAATAAGAAATTTTATATGATTTGAAAATCTGCTTAAAGTAAAATACCTCATCTTTGCATTAAAAAAGCATATGCTATATTTCTCCTGTGATTTTTTAAAAAATACATTTGATTCTATATAATTAATGTGATGAATTCTTTTCACATTCATTTCTTAGATTATATGTTTTGGTTTATATAAAATCTGAGAGCACAGTTGCAACAACAGCTGACAAATGAGATGGACATATTGTAAATGCATTGTAGGAAAGGTACATGAGGCCAAAATTGCTGACCACATTATTTCTATGTTCCCTACCTAGCTTCAAAGAGGAGCCATTTTCTGGAGTTGAAGTCATTTTCATTTATTTTCAATGGTTAACATGACTATTATTCACTAACATAGAAAAGCATTTCATCCTTTTTTATTTAGTTGTAACTAAGCTGCTTTCTTATTATAGAGCTCTAAATTCAGTTAGCAAATGTCCTTTTGAGCTCTGGATGAAAATTACTTAGGCTGAATTTCTAATATCATGAAGATAAATAAGCATTTAAGTGGGTATGACACATGCTTTTAAGTAAATGTCCTGTGAAAAATTATTTTCTTGTGATTAATTATATTCCCCAGAAGAGATAACAAAATAATTTTTATTTGGATAAAACTGAGGACATTGTTTATTTGGATTATGGCTCAGTTTCAAACACAAATATATGTCACATTAAGATCCCATTTCTATATGAAAGGAAAAAAGTAAAAGTTATCCAATAAAACTGAGGACATTGTTTATTTGGATTATGGCTCAGTTTCAAACACAAATATATGTCACATTAAGATCCCATTTCTATATGAAAGGAAAAAAGTAAAAGTTATCCGATAGTTAAATGAATTCTTTACAACAACCTAGACAATATTTGGAAACAGATGTTGAAATTCTATGAAGAAATTTAATACCCTGAAACCTTATCATATTCCGTTCTTGTTCATGCTCTATGACCACTTGATGGGGAAATTAATTAGTTTAAATAACATCTATGAGTACTTTAGAAACTCAGTGAATCCTTTGGAATATAATAAATTCTTTTTTATTTTCATAAGCCTTGAGAAATTCTATGCTTATTCATCAATATCTGAGCTCTTTTCCTGCAGTGTGTTGAGGCATCCACAAAAGAACAACAACAAAAAAAAGCACCTTATATCTCTAGGGCTCTTTAGAGCTTGTAAAGGAATCTCACTACATTTCACTTAACACACATGATAAAAAGTAAGGTAGCTCACGGGAAAACTGAGATTCAGGAGAGACTGCTATTTGCCCAAGTTCAGAAAGATAGTGTCAGAATTGGGACTTGAACCTGGAATTTCTGACAATAGGCCAACATGTTTTCCTACAGGTGTTGTCTAACATGACACTTGAACTAAAGAGTATACTACTAGCTGAAAATGATATGTAAACATATATGGAAGAGTTAAATTAGAAATTAAGCACCATGTTATAGAGGCAAAATAAATGATCTGAACTAAATCATTGACCCTATACTAAATAATGACTGATATAAACTGAATGAGGAAAGAAGATTGGACCCTGAGGTGGCTTTATTAGAAAAAAAAAAACCCTAATAATTAGAGAATTCTAAATACTTTTTAAAATTTCAATTTTGAACTTGGAAAATTTCCTTGCAGCTTTCATAAAGGAAAGTCAAGGAATCTTTTATTTGACCAAAGAAATTAACTAAAGGCAACGTATATTAGATAAGGCAAAAACGTAATCCTCCAAAAGCTGTAGACATCTAAAATGCTATTCTCTTATATTTCCCAGTAGATTACAATTCTATAGAAATACTGCATGTGCTGTTGTTTTGTTCTTGATAATTCTTTGTAATAGTATAGGATGAACTAATATTTGCTGCCATACACATTGAAGTGGAAGATGGAAATTAAATTTCTGAAACATTTCCAAAGTGTGTCCACATTTTGAGAGCAGTTCAACCACTATTTGTCTATACTCTTAATTTTCTTCCTAATGATAACATTTAATAGTAGAATCATCCCCAAATTGCTTGGGTCAGAAGAAATTATGTTGCATTTGATAATTCAATAAATTTGTTTACTTAATGACCTGGTTTATAGATATAATAAGGAAATGAAACCACTGGCTAATTTACCATCAAACATATGGTAGATACATTCCTATTTTTGACCCATAATCTGCTAAAACTATAAAGAATTATATGAACTGGGTTGACTCTATAGAAAGTTGCAAATTGAATAATACTGGTTCTTGCTGAGAAGGAAAGAAAAAAACACAGGTTTGAATTAAAAGAGAAAAAGGAAAGCACCTAGTGTGAATAAACCTAGAATTTACATGGCAATTTTTTTAGCAACTCAAATAAATCCGAGCAAAAGAGAAATTGTCTACAAAGTGTACAAAGTGAGTGGACTGTAAGAGATAGACCCACTATAAAATTTATTTCTGCTCTTAAAAAACTATGGTCAAAAATAATTTAACTGTACATTAAAAAATAACTGAAAGAGTATTATTGGGCTGTTTGTAACAAAGGATAAGTGCAGGAAGTGATGGATACTCCATTGACTTGATGTAATTATAAAACACTGCATGCTTATATCAAAATATTTTATGTAACCTATAAATATAGACACCTAGTACATACCCACAAAAATTAATAATTTTTAATGTAGACGTTACTTTTAAAAAGTTTTTTTAATCATAAGACTATTCTGATTGCAAGAAGCAAAGTACATTTTGAATTTGTTTACACTAAATAAATAAATAAGTTTATAAGGGCTGAGCCTAATTCAAAACTGAAGAATGAATGAGAGAAAAGTATATTAAGAGAAGGTCACTACAATCATCCACAAGAGAGACAATGGTGTTCTCAAGTGGCGGATTAGTGGAGAAAATGGCTAGAAATGAAAAGGCAAAGAAATACCTTTGATGCAGAAATGGCAGATCTTCTTAATTATTGGGTGTTGAGATATGTACATTGAGGTAAGTGACCAGGAAAATTTGTTTTTGTTCTTGTTATTTTGTTTTGTGTGTTTTCTTCAAAGGCTTTTACAATTTTACTGTCACATTTAAATCTCTCAGTCACAGAGTATATAAGTTGAAGGGAAACACACATAACACAGTTTTTAAAAAGAAAAAAGAATCTCCCCCAGATCAGGGGTAATTGTGTATCATTAATTGAGGAGTATCATCATCTCAGTTCTGAACATATGAGGGCTTAAAAATAAAGTACAATAAGACAAAAAGTTTTCAATAGAGAAATTAATAAGTAATTATAATAAACACTCTGTATTTACATTCATGCAGTTAAGTCATATCTCAGATAGTTACACTCTGGAGTTGCAAAAGGCCATAGAGATTACCTACTAGTGCCATCTCCATTTTGAATAAAGACACTGACTTTCAAAGAAGTCAGTTAGTAATAGCTAATACAACACAACATGATGTTAGCAGAGCTGAGACAGCCTTGTTTTCCCAATGATCCAATCAGTGTTTCTTATACTCTTCCATTTTATTTATTCATTCATTGTTATTCTGGCATATACTATGTACAAGAGAAGGCATATGTTAGATGTTATAGAGAAGGCCAAAAGTATGTCCTTGTGGCCGAGACTCTATAGTTATATTCAGAACACCATAATAAGTATATAAAAGTATAATACAAGAAAACATCGAAGGTCCAAACAAGTGTTTGGATATAGCTTTTAAGTTCAAATGAGAAAAAACATAAAGCCATGGTTAATAATTCTTGCCAAGCACGTTAGTAAATGCTTTACAGATCTTTTCTCACATAATCTTCACAATGCAACTCACAAAACAGTTATTATTAAACCCCATTTACAGATAAAGACACACTGAGAGTAACTTAGTAATGTACAAAAGATAGTATAGCAGCTAAATGTTCAAACCATGGCAGTGACTCTAATCATCATATTGTACTGCTCACCTACAGCAGTAGGAAGGATGAAAAAATTTTGGAGAGAACAAGAGACGCATAGGACAGAAATATGAGAAAAAGGAGGAATATCACGGATAGAAAAAACATATTGCAAGTATTCACAGAGATGGCAAAGTGCATGTGTGTTTGTAGAACAGTATTAGAAAATTATGATGGAAAGGTAGGAAGGGCCAAAGAGTCAAAGGGATTGAGTACCAAGGTAAATTGTTGGGTTTTATATGTGAGCAGTGGGAGATATCGAACCTTTCTGAGCATGGGAGACACATATTCAAAACATTTTTATGAACATTAATAGTAGTGCTTTTTTTCTTTCAAAATGGCAAGAGTATGCCATTAAATGTATGCCATTTAAATGGCATACTCTTGCCATTTTGAAAGAAAAAAAGCAAAAAGACCCAAGAAAGCATTGAAATATTTTGAAAACCAGGACAGCAACCAGACTAGAAATAATAACTAGCCAGATTTGTTTAAAAAGTTCTCATCACCAATTATAACACAGAAGATTTGCTTTTTTAGCAGCTGAGAAAAAAAATGCCCTCACTTCCACTGTTTGTTTTTACTCATTGGAACCATTTTCAATCATAATTACATTCAATAATATTTTGAATAATTGAAATGTTGATTCTTAGTTACACAAAACTCTTGGATTTTTGGTTTTTGTTATAGTATGAAATTATTGAGGATTGACTCTACTTACCAAAGGAATCCCTAAATAAAAACATATAGCTGGAATATCTATTCAAAATCCAACTTGAATTATACATGTTCCAAATACTTCCCATTGCAAAGGACCCTCTGCATGCATAAGTTGCTGAGAACTCAGCACATGTTTTATAATAAAAGATAATGTAATCAAGTGACCGGCAGCCCATTTAAATACCAAAATATTATAAGAATACTTTGTGTGAAGAATCTGTATGACTTATTTTTAACAAGGGAAAAAAGAATACAAAGTAAAAAGAAATTTTCTATAATGTGAGTGGATTGGGCAGAATAGACCTTTCTAAAGAGTCTCCTTCCTCCCTCCAAAAAAAAGAAAAAATAGAACACCTATTCTGAGCATTTCTTCAATCCTACACTCAGTCAAATCATAATGACTCTACTGGTAGCTCGAAATTGGCCATTTGGGAAGAACATACAGCACAGAAATCAGTAAAGGCAACAAATCTGGGCAGTTTTTTATCCCAGAGTCAATTTTCCAATACATAACTAATTATAAACGTTTCAAATGTTTTGATTTGGGAACCTTGATTCTTGTGAAAATATTTGAGAATTTGATGACTGAAATAGAAATCTTATAGAGGACATTTGAAATATAAAAATCAGTTATGTTTTATTTTGTAAAGAACAGAAGTCTTCTAAGATTTATCATTTTCCCTTTGTCACAGAAAGGCTCCCAAAATGTTTTGCCATACACTACATAATTTTGAGGCTATTAATGAGAATGCTCCTTAAATCTAATAGTCTACTTCACTTGTTCTCAAATACTAAAATGCTGATGCTTGTTAAAACACAAACTCCTGAGTTGCACACACTCTGAGAATTTCTGATTCTATAGGTTTGGGTTGGGGGTCAAGAATGTGCATTTTTAACAAGTTTCTGGATGATGCATATGTTCCCGGCTTAGGCCCCATACTTTGAAAACCATTGGATACTTAACCATATTTTATTAGCAACTAGAAAATTTGCCCTAAATAATATTAAATATATTAACTTTCTGATAAAAATCCTTTTAAAAGGTAAGGGTTAGGCTGGGCACAGTGGCTCACACCTTTATTCCCAGCACTTTGGGAGGTGAGGCAGGCCTTATTGCTAGAGTGCAGGAGTCCAGCCTGGGCAACATAGCAAAACCTCATCTCTACCAAAACTACGAAAATTAGCCAGGCATGGTGGTGCATGCCTGTAGTCCCAGCTACTCAGGAGCTGAGATGGGAGGATCCCCTGAGCTCCAGAGGCTGAGGCTGCAATGAGCAGAGATCACACCACTGCACTCCAGCCTGGGCAACAGGCTTATTTCCCCGTCTCAAGAAAATAAACTAATTTTAAAAAGGTGAAGGGCCAGGCACGGTGGCTCACGACTGTAATCCTAGCACTTTGGGAGGCTGAGGCAGGCAGATCACTTGAGGTTAGGAGTTCTAGACCACCCTGGCCAACATGGTGAAACCCTGTCTCTACTAAAAATACAAAAATTAGCCTAACGTGGAGGTGCATGCCTATAGTCCCAGCTACTGGAGAGGTTGAGGCAGGAGAATCACTTGAACTCAGGAGACGGAGGTTGCAGTATGTTGAGAGTGTGCCACTGCCCTCCAGCCTAAAAGACAGAGTGAGACTCTGTCAACAACAAAAAAAATAGTAATGGTCTACATTCTTCAGAATTACTTACCAGAAATAATTTAGTATTCCTTAAATAAGGCATCTCTCCCTGGGCCATTAAATCATCATTTAAATATCAGTTCTCATTTTTCATCAGTATTTGAAAATCTAGCCTTGGACTTTGCTTCTCTCTCTCACACACACACACACACACACGTGCACACACGCGTACACAAAAAACACCACTTCCAAATTTGTTTTGTATTTATTATTGTCCCTTTAAGTTGAAGCAAAGCCACTTCACTTTTCAACTTAAATTTTTGCCCCAAAAGTAGAAATATCCATTTTTCTCTCTTAGGGTGAAACCAAGTACATAATGCCGGTATATGTTGAGCAATACAATTGACAATGCTCAAGTATTCAAAGATATACTATAATAGTGAATCTGATTTTTATTTGAAAACTGAATTACTTTGCAAAACAAATAGGAAAGATAAAATAGCTATAAAAAATGTCAGAGGACCTTATTTAAACATCTTGAATCTTACTTTAAATACAGCATTATACATACCTCAAAGAATGCCCATCTATGAGTTTATTCACTTATATATCATTAAACTAATATTTATTGAGAGCCTACTATGTATCAGTTACTGTGTACTGGGAATATAGCACTGAAAAAAAAAAAAAGACAAAAAGACCAGTGTCATGACGTATAGAGTCTACTAGGGCATACAGATATTAATCAAATAATCATGTTAGTGAACTTTTCAGTTAAGGGTGAATAATTTACCCAAAGTAAATTAGATAAATTTAGTGCTACTATGAGTGCATATTATAAAAAATAACTGACCTACATTTGAGAATCAAAGAAATAGTCCATAAGGAAATGATAATCCCATGCTGAAATCTGGAGAATTAACAGGAGTTAACTAGGCAAAAAGAAAACAGTGTTCCACAAGGAGGAAGCAGTGCACCGAGCCCTGGGGTGAATGAGAGGATGTTGGAGTGTTAAAAGCTATGAAAGACAGTATAATAGACCTGGTAATAGGAATGGAGCAGAGAGAAAGATTGAGAAAAAGTGAGCAGGTAAGGCTGGATAGATCATAAGAATTTTACCATGGTAAGAATTTTAATTGCCTTAACAACAGAAAGGCAAGGGTAGGTTATAAGAAGTAGAGAGACAGATATAAACAGATTTGTTTAAAATATCACTAGCTTGGTTGCTTTAGATACATTGAATTGAACAAAATACATGACTAAATTAATTTCACTATTTTTTCCTCTTCTAATGTGCCTCCTAGAAAACTTAAAATTTTATGTGTGGCTCTCACATTTTATATGGAAATTCTTAAATAAACTTTATTTTTCTCTATTGCTTTGGGCAAGGCATGTGAGAAAAAGTCAACAAACAATTGTTTGTTCTTTTTAGGTAAGATTTTTAAAAATTTCTAAGTACTACTAAACATCTAAAAATTTATAAACTATGTATGAATCACACCATAGGAACTTATACACATAATTCAGACCCCAGGCTTAGATATTTAGCCTAAAGCAGAGACAAAATATTCTAGGATAGTATTGTCCATCAGAAATATAATGATAGCCATGTGTAAAATTTTAAGTGTTCTAGTGGTCACATAAGAAAACTAAAAAGTGAAATTAATTTAATATTTTATTTAACCCCATAAATCGAAAATCTTATTTCAACATTCAATCAATATATAATTATTGAGATATTTTCCATTTCTTTTCTAGTATTATGTTTGGAATCCAGTGTTTTTTTGACTCTCACAGTGTATCTCATCTCAGAGTATTCACATTTTAAATGCTCAATACCTTCATGACTAGTGGCTGCTGTATCACACATCACAGCTCTAGGTGGTTCTGGGGTTCTGGTATCTTATTCTTCCCCTAACACTAACCAAAAATTTGGTGACCTTAAAGTCACTTAGTCTTTAGCTTTCCTTTTGTCATTTATGACATAGGCATAATATTCATTTAATCTGCCTCAAAAAGCTACAATAATAAAATAATGAATTTAAAAACAATTCAATATATTTGAATATTCAACTCAATAGCACATATTAAGAGTGATTTCTATCTTACTTTACTTTCATGATTTTTGTCCCTTGAAAATTAATAATAAAAACAAACACCAAAAAGGATTACTAATACTAAAACAAATATCAGTAGTATTTGTGCTGCGATAGCTTTAAAAATATACTAAATGTTGTTAGGTTTTCTATGAATTAAATTAGAACTCACACAAATTTCCCTTATGAATGGAGTTATTAGCCAATTATTCAAAAGGCACATACATGGGCATTTTAATAAATTATAAATATCTAATGATGCTCTTGTGTAAATACTGGGCAGATGCCTTGGTTATGAGAACCACAAGCATTTTCACTACTCAGGAAATTGATAATAGCCTAGATTAAGAAGGAAATTATGAAAAACAGTCCAGAATTTTAATTAACATTTAAATACTCTAAGCTGAAATCACAATGACATAAAAAATAATGCAGCAACTCCAGATTTATAAAACTTTATAGAACTGCTGAAAAGTAAGTGAATTTATTAAATAAAGTGTTCAGTACCTTATTTTCCCAGGCATCTTTTTTTTTTCATTTTTTAAAAAAGAAAGTGTATCATGCTCTGTCACCACATCTGGAGTGCAGTGGTACCGTCATAGCTCACTGTAGCCTCAAACTCCTGGGCTTGAAAAATCCTCCTGCCTCAGCCTCCCAACTGGCTGGGACTAGAGATGTGTACCACTGCACACGGCAAATTTTTTAAGAAAACGTTTATAGAGATGGGGTCTCACTATGTTGCTCAAGCTGGTGTTGAACTTCTGGCCTCAAGCAATATTCTGGCCTCAGCCTCCCAAAGTGCTGGAATTACAGAAGTGAGCCACTGTGCCCAGCCCCAGATATCCTAATGATATCCATTTGATACAAATGATTTTAATTATTTAGTTATTATATGTATCATAAGAAAACATAAACAGGGTGTGAATTATTCCCTACAACTCAAATGTGTCACTGCAACTAGTATTTTGTGTGCTAAGAGGGTTGGGTGTTCTGTTACCGGTATTCTTGAATTCTGAATCAAAACTTAAACCCCTATTGCATTTAGAGTTCAATGCTAAGACTAGTATAATACCCCTCTATAATGTTTTAAATCTGTTATAAATATCAGGCCACTTGGAATAAAATTTAATACTGTAATGATTCTAGTGCTTTGCTAAAAGTGCTACCACCTTTAAAGATTCCCATTGTGGTAGATACTGTCTGAATGTCTCTAATTCTTCGCCATTCTGTGCACCCATTTTACTACATGGCTTTCACTGATAATTACTGATGAGGTTCAATCTATACCCTTGCTCTTTTTGTGTACTTTTTTCTTGTAGCAAAATATACATAACATAAAATTCATTATTTTAGCCATTTTTGAGTGTACAATTCTGTGGCACAAAGTACATTCACATTATGCAATTATTACTACCATCCATCTTCAGAACTCTTTTGTCTTCCCCAACTGAAACCCTGTATCTATTAAATATTAATTACCAATTCCCATCCCTGGAGCAACTCTAGTTCCTGGCAACCACCACTCTACTTGCTATGAATTTGACTACTCTAGGAACCTAGTAGAAGTGGAATCACACAATATTTGTCCTTTTGTGACTGGCATAATTCACAATGTAATGTTTTCAAGTTTCAATCATGCTCTAGCATGCATCAAAATTCCCTTAAGACTGGATAATAGTTCAATGTACATATGTACCACATTTTGTTTATCCTTTCATCTGTTGATGGACACCTGGGACACTTCTACTTCTGGCTTTTATGAACAATGCTGCTACTGAACAAGGGTGTGAAAATATCTGTTTGAACCCAAGCTTTCGATTATTTGAAAATTAAATTCTTTTAATTCTTTGGGTATGTACTTAGAGAGGGAATCTCTGGATCACATTGTAATTCTATGTTAAAATTTTTGAACAATCACCATACCATTTTCTATAGCAGTTCCATCATTTGATATTCTCACCAACAATGCAGAAGTGTTCCAAATTCTCTATATGCTTTCCAACACTTGTTAATTTCAGGTTTCATTTCATTTTGTTTTATTTTTCCAGCTTAATGGGTATAAAGTGATAGCTCTTTGTGATTTTGATTTGCCTTTATACTCTTACTCATGAACCTGGCTGGTTTTGTGACTAATTTTAGTCAATGAAATACTAGCAAAGTGACTCATGAATAAGATTGAAAATGTGCTTGGACATGTCTCTTGCCCTCTGCTAGTAATAGATGGTCCCTGAGTTACAATGGTTCAATTTAACAATTTTTAAACTTTATGATGACTTTAGCAAGGTATCAAATGCATTTTTGACTTAAAATATATTTCACTTACAATAGGTTTATTGAAATGTAACTTCATCATAAGTCAAGGAGCATCTACACAATGGGAAGAACATACTCAGGCTTGCCTGTTGAAGAAAGGGGTATGAGGAATGAACCAAACTACTCAAGTCAGCCCAGATGAGGACATCCTAGGTAAGGCAACCAGCAGCTGATCCTCAACCAAACATGTGAGTGAGCTCACCAAGATGAGCAGCACCTCCAAGCTAATTCTTGTTGGCTGCAGAGGCCTATGCAAGCCCAGCTGAGACCACCTAAGCATAGCCATGTCAATCAATCCCAGTTCCAATCAGCAAAACCCTATAGACTCAAGGCTAAATAAATTGTCATTTTGTTTATTTTGTAGTGTTACTACGAACACTGGATAAGTCATACGCAATCTGTGGTAGGAAACCAAAAATTAAATAATTACATGAAAGCCTGCTGCTAAATAATAAATTAAGGTGCAAATATGGTAAAAATGTGACAAAAGGAAAGATCAAGTTGGTTAATATTGCTGCAGTACAGTGGACAGGCCAGAAGAATGAGGATGGAAAAGCAATCTTGCTCTTTTGAGAAAGTATGTTTTCCTGTCTCAATTCACTCTGTCAAACTATGGACAGTGTGTTTGGCTCCAGAAACCCTTTTCTAAAAATCTATTAGCTGAGAAAGCAAAGAAACAAGGACATTGGTTTCTATCCACGTAAGATCAGGAAGGTCACAAGTTCAGGCATAACAGTCTTTCTAACAGGCAGACTACAAAATTCTTACTGGCTACACAGCTATTATTTTCACCTACACTCCAATCCTTGTGACCCTGGTCATCTCCAAACTTTGTTCTATTTTATACCTGGCCTACCATAAGTCTCTATATTTCCTACGTGATTTCTGTCAACATTTGAGTCAGAACTTTTGGTATGGAATTATAACTTCCATTGGTTTTCTCTCATTGTGTTTCTCAGAAATGCAACCTTTCAGAAAATACAAACTAAACACAACTGGGATGTGGTGGATGACACATCTAGCTTGCTATTAAAAATTGTTTTCTTTCACTATGAAAATGCAAGTTCCAAGAGTTTTAAACACAGTGCTAGAAACAATTAAAATCTCCACTCCCAACCTTTGCTTTCTTTCTCTGTAATATTTTGCACAGTATTCTTATAGTTGTCATTAGCATCAGTATTTTCATTGGTTGTGAAATGAGCTGTAGAGCACACTCACAATGAAGCCAGGGGAACGTAATGCCAATTTTTGTTCTGTGATCAATTTGAAATGGCTTACTATTTGGGTCCTGCTGAGAGATCAACAACATCTTACCACAAAATGCTATTGATCAATCTGCTGTTTAAAAACAATTACCATGGAAATGTGTTATTTCTGATACCTCATCTCCCTTTATTTAACTTTATAGTCTAACATTATTTTCATAAATAGACACCCTTTTCCAGCAATGTCAAAGCACACAATACCACAGGGACTTTATTAAAATGCATTTAACAGTGGTAAACATGCCAACAGAACACTTAGTTTCATAAAGAAAAAAACATGAAAAGAAAAAAAGAATAAAATCCAGACCTAATTTCCATACACAAATATCATCTCAAAGATGTTTTTTTTTCAGTTTTTATAGATTATGTCACGAGAAATATATCAAAACTATTATTTGACATGTAAAAAAGAAATCTGGTTGTATCTTATTCACCTAAATCTATATAGCAAGAATTTTTAACATGGGAAGCTCGAGCCACCCAGGAGACCATCTGTGGAATTCAGGAGGTCCAGGAACTTGAGTGAATGAGCCCCTTTTCCCACTCACCTGTAAGTGATTTAGCCTTTCCTTAAGCTATGAATGTAGGCAACAGACCATAGTACTGTTAAAATCTGTGGTTCTCATCAGGAGAAATCAGAATTTTCATATTATTAATACATTAAAGTTGTGCAAATACTTCAATATATTATTTATGTCCACCACTATGTCAAAATTATAGTAATAATTAGGTAAACACAGATTCAATTAATAAATGTGTTGAAGAAGTATATATATTACCAGGTCACAAGTTTGTTTTGCTATATTTTGTGAAATGTTTTTAAATATAGGTTTTCTTTAATCTTAATTGTTTTGTGCCCTCAATAACTTAATTTAGAAAGAGGGTCTACAGGTTTCACCAGGTGCCAAATGGGTCCATGGTACAAGTATTCTTAACAACCTCTGCTCACCGGAAATACATTTACTAGCAGAAAATCCTTGTTGAACATCTTAAGATAGAAAAAATTTAGCATCACATCTAGCAGAATGAAATTTGATGAGTCACTGACTGAAAACTTTGTGTGGGCAGCCTTAAAGAAACTAAAATAAGCAATATCCGAGGCCGCTCTCTTTCTCCTCCCTCTGAGCTAAATACCCTTATTCTGCCTTGTACTGAAGTTATCCAGTGTGTTCTCAGAAAGCAAGTGGTTTCGTCTCCTTTTCTGGCAGTTCTCAAATGTTGAGAGTTTTGTTTATACTCTATTAAACAACGTCTGTGCTAAAAGCAACTGGCAAGTGTGTTAATTATCAATGCTTCATTGTAAAATGTGAGAAAAAATAGAGAAGACACTATCTATAATCTTGAGTCTAGAAACTCAAGTATCTCTACCTACCCGATTTTCAAAAATTCTAGAAAGGGTCAAGTTCACAAATTTCTCCAATTGGGCTACATTTTAGAGTCTAATTTTCAGGTTTCAGGATCTAATAACCCTTCAGGGGTTTCATCAAGACCCCGACAAAATTACCTTCCACCTCTACCATACAACCAAAGATATTTTAGGTTTAATTTTTCTCCTCCTCCTTCTAATAGATCACCCAGATTAAAAGGAGCAGGTATGAAGCACGCACGAATGACACTCAAAACACTTTGCTCAACCACATCCCTATGGGAAACAACAGTGATGAATTTTTAGTAATAAGTGAAAGTTTGACTAAGCCATACTAACATTTAGGGTTGGTTAATTTCATGCCAGCCACCGCGGTCATACAGTTAACCCAGCATTGAAGTAAACTTAGATTTTTGTACATAATCTAGGCCATTATGTTATAAAAGAAAAAGGTTTAATTGACTCACAGTTCAGCATGACTCAGGAGGTCTCAGGAAACTTAATCGTGGCAGAGGGGGAAGCAAACACATCCTTCTTCCCGTGGCAGCAGCAAGAAATGCCTAGCAAAAGGAGGAAAAACCCCTTATAAAACCATCAGATCTCATGAAAACTAACTATCACAAGAACAGGATGGGGGAAATTGCCCCCCATGATCCATTTATTTCCACCTGGTCCCTCCCACAACACGTGGGGATTATGGGAACTACAATTCAAGATGAGATTTGGGTGGGGACACAGGCAAACCATATTAAGTTGGATTAGGTATCTTAGTTGATTCCTGCTGTTACAGTAAAATACCATAGGCTGAGTAATTTATAAATGGTAGAAATTTATTTTTCACAGTTCTAGAGGCTGAGAAGTCTAAGACGGTGGCACCAGCAAATTCACTGGCACTGGCCGGTGAGGGCTGTGTGGTGCCTTCTCTGCGTCCTCACATGGCACAAGGGCAAAAGGGACAAATTTGCTCCCTCCAGTCCTTTTTTAAGGGCACTAATCTCATCCACCCTCATGGCTTAATCACCTACTATGGACCCCACCTTTTAACACTATCACCTTGGGGGTTAAGGTTGCACGTATCAATTCAAACACACATTCAAACCACAGCACGAGGGAAATGAATTCATCTCCTTTGCTGAATTTGAACATAATACAAATCACAAGAAATGTTTCTTCTTACCTATGAAAGACTCTCTGAAAGACGTGTGGACCAGTATTCCAAAGTCCAGATGTTTTCCGAAGCTTAATGTATCTGTATATGTCTTCAATATAATTTAGTTGATCCCATTTCATGTTCCTTTTCATAGATTTGGATATGCGAATTGACATATATTCACTCCTGGTGAGGCTAGCAGCATATGATATAAAATATCACAAAATAGCAAATGGTTAAGCCAAGTTCTTTTTTCTTTCTCCATTCCTCTATAATCTAGGGCACCCAGTTGATGGGGCAAAAGGAAAATTTTAAGATGAAGTTTTAAGTTGAAATTGGATAGGTTAAAAAAAAATGTATTCACATTTTTCTGCCTACCTCAAGGGAAATGTACTAACTGAGGATCACATTGAAATGGAGGTGTGTTCAGACACTTCCTGAGTTTTTATATTTAACTTCCTTTAGACTCAGAGCAAGAACACAAGGAGCCCACCTCCATTTCACATCCTGTTAGCACATTTCATAGGGAAGGGAAGAGATGATTGAATAGTTAGAATCTGTACAATTCTAATTATGTGGGATGCTGAAATAAGATTAGCAAGAATTGAAATGCTGAAAAGCAAACAATATCCACAGAAATGGGGTTAAGGAAAGTCTTGGCATTATTTAAGAGCATACATCTCTTTCTAACTAGCATATTATAACAACAATATTTAAGCTTAGTACATACTACAGAGCAAACTGAGGCTGTCTCTCTTTTGTTAAAGTATAGATCTTTAACCATTTTTGAACGGAAGAACTTCAAGGGTGAAAAACAAGCACCCCTGAAGTGTGAGGGTTCACACATGTTCTAGTATAATGAGCAATTAGTAACTGCAATGTCATCTGTAGGAGAAACAGGTCACTATTCCATTTAGACATGTTCAGGGCCCCTCTGCTTGCAGATCATCTCACTTTGAAGTATTAAATACATCCAGTATTAACATATGATAAAGGAAAACATGGATTAGATAAACCCAAATGTTTTAACAGATATATAAATACCGATGTGAACAGTATCATCTTTGAACAATACAATTAATATGACTGACTTCTATAAAAAATTTATTCACTTGGCTTTTTGACACAGTACCTGCTTTTACCCTCCCCAAATATTATTGAACTGCCAAGTTGTATTTGGCTAAAAGCTTTGGGCTATTTAAATGAAATTACACTTAAAAGTACTTACAAGGTCAGAGGACATCTTCTCAGATTTTGGCAAGATCTTTGCCATTTGTTCAATTAAGTCACTGATGATCTGAAAGTAATTCTTGTGCTGGGGAGAGAAAGTTACATAATGTCCATCTATGTGACAAGCATCTGAATGGGTATTCACTGTGTCTGAGAATCTAGAAAGTCAAAGTTATGATAAATGCAGGGCTTACCTGGTGAGATGGGGGTGGTGGCTTAAGAATTCAACAACTTTAAGTTAGCTGAATCCACAGGTAGATCAGATATTAAAATAACACAGTACTCTCAGCTTTCACAAGAGCAGAGTCAGGACTGGACTCGGTGGCTCATGCCTGTAATTCCAGAAATTTGGGAGGCCAAGGTGGGTAAATCACTTAAGGCCTCTACTTTGAGACCAGTCTGGCCAACATAGGGAAAGCCCGTCTCTAGTAAAAATACAAGCATTTAGTCGGGTGTGGTGGAACAGGCCTGTGATCCTAGCTACTTGGGAGGCTGAGGCAGGAGAATCACTTGAACCCGGGAGGTAGAGGTTGCAGTGAGCCAAGACTGCGCTATTGCACTCCAGCCTGGGTGACACAATGGGACTCTGTTTCAAGAAAAAAAAAAAAAGAAAGTCGAATTGAGTCTGAGAGTTGATGCCTTCTTATATTTTGCACATTGCTTGCTTGCTCGCTGTACCCAGCCCTGCAGGAATTTTAAGCGTTTTGATACTTTCAGTCACATTTGATGTTAGGGTGGATATGATACAGGAAGGCAGTATTTTCCTAAGTGTAGCTTAATCAGAAATATCAGATACTGAAATCAGAAGTATCTGAAAAATCTGGAAAAACTGGGATTTCTATACTCTCTCTTTTAATCAGAGAATGAGGCTTGACAATCTGCATTTATACCATGTATTTTGGGTGATTCCGATGTATTTTAGAGTAGATCTTCCAGTATAATCTGCATAATTGGATGATTAATTGAGCGAATCAACACAATGTAAGTGGAGATTTAGGCAGTTGTTTGAAAATGATCTTGTACTGGCCGGGCGTGGTGACTCACACCTGTAATCCCAGCACTTTGGGAGGCCAAGGCGGGCAGATCACAAGGTCAGGAGATCAAGACCATCCTGGCTAACATGGTGAAACCCTGTCTCTACTAAAAATACAAAAAATTAGCTGGGCATGGTTGCAGGCACCTGTGGTCCCAGCTACTCGGGAGGCTGAGGCAGGAGGATGGTGTGAACCCAGGAGACGGAGCTTGCAGTAAACCAAGATCGTGCCACTGTACTCCAGCCTAGGCAACAGAGAGAGACTCCATCACACACACACACAAAATAAAATAACATAAAAATAAATAAATAAATAAATAAAATAAATAAATAAATAAATTATCTTGTACTCCACATTTTTCTTGAACTAAAAAAGAAATTAACTGGAAAGAAGAATATCTGCATATGAATTTACTCATTCATGTAACTCACCATGTTGCTTTTTCTAATAGAATATATTCTAATAACTCCAAATAATTTTATATAGAAATATTGGATTTATTCTGAAGTATTTAATGGTAGGTAACTGCAAATACTATTTTCATAGGCAGGTAAAAACAAATAATTGAGTTTCTTAAACTTTTCTGAATTTACATTTCTTAATTTTTGGTCCCTAATATTTTACCAACCCATTCATCCAGAATGATACTAAATTAGCACAATATATACTCTTAAAACAGAATATCTTTAAAGATGTCCTCTAAAACAGGAGCAAAAATAAAATACAAATTTTATACTATTCCACAGAAAACATAGGATTCTGATATTCCCTTGAGGGAAAGGTTATCTTTTCAAAGGTTATCTTTTGAATCAACCTAAACAGAAGACATACTTCTATTTAAGAAGCTGGAAGAATGACAAGAACTGCCATTAGACTTCTAATTGTAGAAACACCTAAATTTGCAGTTTACAGGTTGTCCTGTTTCTGCTATGAAAGGATGTTTTATGCTTTTCAGTCTTGAATTCATGTTTGTTTCTTTTATGCAATATACAACTCTCTTGGGTCCAGCAAAGCCTTACTTGAAAGATACTCTGTTATCCCATTTATTGCAGCAATGATTATGATATGAAGACGTATTTTGGTGCTAACAAAATCATATTGTAGGCTCAATAGCTAAAGAGGCAGAACGGAATGGCCCACCACGGTACAGTTTTTGAGAAAATATTGCAGTAGAATCATCAGCGAGGGAAAAAGTGATTGTTTATGTGTTCGTTGAACATCGATTATAGTACTTTGGGGGATTATTGAATGGTGTTTTGGAATTTGAGAGTTTATGAATATGGCAAAAGCTTTTTTGCCTCTTCTAGGAACAAAAAACCCACTTTCAGTTTTTTTAGGTTCAGATTCTAAGGGTACAGATTCTAGGGTACAGATTCTAAGAAAGGATGAATATTCTGTCTTTCATACCCAATTACGAGCACCAGGTCTCAGTCTCACAACATTTGACTCTTTCCCTACAAGTAAAATGAGAAGACAAATGAGGTTATCAATACCTAGACTGATGTGATCAAGAAAGTAGAGATTGTGGACCGGGCGCAGTGGCTCACACCTGTAATCCCAGCACTTTGGGAGGCCGAGGCGGGTAGATCACAAGGTCAGGAGATCGAGACCATCCTGGCTAACACGGTGAAACTCCATCTCTAGTACAAAATACAAAAAACTAGCTGGGTATGGTGGCGGGCGCCTGTAGTCCCAGCTACTCGGGAGGCTGAGGCAGGAGCATTGCTTGAACCTGGGAGGCGGAGGTTGCAGTGAGTCGAGATCATGCCATTGTACTCCAGCCTAGGTGACAGAGCAAGAACTCGGTCTCAAAAAAAAAAAAAAAAAAAGTAGAGAATGCAAACACGATAAACCACAAACAATGGAAATATGAGTTTAATGTACACAAGAAATAAGGAAATATTATGGGGAACATTAATAAAATAGGCTTCTGATTCTTTTAGGGTATTCCTCTATCTAGCCTCTTTAGTAAGGTTAAAATATGAAACAATGTTTTCCAAAGTGAAGCCTTGGACAATTTGTACAAAAATCAGTTAGAGAACCTCTTTAAAGTAATTTCCATCAGAAATACATTACTCTCTATCTCTCAACTCTGCTTTATTATGTTGGCATCATCTTTAGGCAGGTTCTCTTTTGAGATATTTATAGGCAGCTCCAAGTTTCCAGGCTCCTCACAGCTAGCAAAACATGAGCTCTTCTGTTCCAGACTGTACTAAGATTATATCCTACTGGTTTGTGTCACATTGCTGATTCCTGAACCAGTCATTGTGGAAACATGAAATAGGCTGTTTGACCAGTCCTGGGTCATTTGCCCAACTATGGTGACAAAACATCTGGTGAGTCCCATTTAAACCTTAGGAACTAAGAATATAGGCCGGGTGGTTGCCCTTTGAAATGAAGCTATAGCTACCAACAAATGAAATAAAAGGTACCAGCCTGACAAAAACCAAGCCTTCTATGGGATACTTTATATATGCTCATGTATTTATTGTATAAATGAAAGTAAAGCTCCCAGGAAGGACTCTTAAAATTCTTCATGGCTCTCATCATTTTTGTCCTTGCTCTGTCTTTCTTTATCTCATATATTTCTACACCAGACTGACTCTCATTCTTTTCCCTACATAGCTTAGTCTTCCTGCCATCTTCCCATAGAATAACGATGGTTTCCTGGAAAGCAGACTATGAACATACAACAAACTGTTAAGGGTGTCATGTGAGTTTGCAATTGAATTCAGCTACTAAAGCAGACACCTGCAATAACAATTGCTTGAGCAAGGTAAAGTTTTACTTCTTTTTTTAATTAAGGAAATCCAGAAGAGCTAGGCAGACCAAAGCTGGCATAGAAAATTCACAATATGCTCACCCCAGGCCCCTTCCATCTTCCTATCCCACCATCATTAACACATGATTTTCATTTTCAAGTTTGAATTCCTAAACTCAACCAAAAAAAAGCAGATGCAGCTCCAGCTATCATGTCACCATCAAGGAAGAAACAGAAGAGTGGGAGGATAAACAGGAAGCATCTCTGTGCCAAGGTGATTCCTTTATAAAATTTTCCTGGAGTCCTTACCAAATGACTTCTGCTTACATTGGATTTGTGACTTTTATTTGCAGAAGAGGCTGGGACTTGCTGTTTTCTTTTGTGTATATCATGCTACTTCCCTACCCCATTTCCACAATTCAAGCAACTGTTACTAAGGAAAAAATTGAGAACAACAACTGTTACTAAGGAAGAAATAGAGAAATGGACAACTCTTTTTTTTTTACCACAGTGGTGATATTAGTGATATGAGTGATGGAATTATGGAAGACCTCTCCCATATTATATATTTCTGCAATGTTTGAATTTTCACAGTATTTTGATAAACATGAAGACAAATAAAGACAGGGAATCTGTGGAATACAATGTAGGTTACATCTACAATGGGGTGTCACGATATTGGAATACAGACTTATATCATCACATGTTGACCATATATTGACTATTCTTCCATTATTCCCTTTTTATCTATTCTTATTGCCTTCTCTCATACCCACTAAAAAATATATTTAAGCTCAATTCTTTCATTATTCGTTATTGTGACCAGTATATAACAAACATCTGACTGTCATTATTTAGAGGTGATGTATCAAGGTTAAAAAATGATGTGTAGGCAAAAGGCACAAGTTTTCAAATCAGTAAACATATTAATATCGATTAACATACTGTGCTACTCTAGCAGGTCACTTTACCATTCTGCTCCTCAGATACATCCCTTCTAAAAATAAAGGAGGTATTCTGTATTACCGATTAGACGGTGTTTTTTTCAATTTAAATCTATCGCAGTCCCCAGGGAAAGCTAGTAATATGTGGATTCTAGGTCCTCGTCGTCAAAAACTTTCATCCAGTAGTCTGCAGTGAGCTAATGAATCTGCATTTTTGCCAAGCACAGCAGGTGATTTTTGAGAAAGGTATCAGAGGATTATATCTTGAAAACACTACTAAGATATCTTTAAACTCTTTCAACTTAATGAGACACACTGAATTTGTCTTTTTGCTTATTTGTTTTGTTTTTTTGCAACAAGGTCTCACTCTGTTGCCCAGGCTGAAGTGCAGTGGCATGATCACGGTTCACTGAAGCCTTGACCTCCCCATTCAATCAATCCTCACACCTCAGCCTCCCAAGTAGCTGGAACTACAGGCACACAACACCACGCCTGGCTAATTTTTGTGTTTTTCACAGAGATGGGGTCTCACTATGTTCCCGAGGCCAGCCTTGAATTCCTGAACTCCAGCGATCCAACCACCTTGGCCTCCCAAAGTGATGGGATTACAGATAGGAGTCAGTGCACCTGGCCAAGAATTTAATTTCTGCTTATAAAATACTTTTATTTTTAAAGCCAGTGGATGAAGCAAAACTTTCATACCTATAGCTAAATTGGACATGAAGATATCTTCTCTCAATAAGTCCAACGAAATCAATCAAGTTTTCTTCCAACATTGGAATTTTCCTCTTTCTCTTTCTCTTTTCTTCCCTTTCTCATTCTCTTGCTACAGCTGAATCTGCAAAAGCTAAATGTCTACCTGATGAGAGTCACCTGTCTTGTCCATGCATTCTTAAGATTCTGCAATGTTAAAACTCAAACTATAGAACAATTGATTATTTTTAAAGAAACTTTCCAGGAAAAATGTTGATAAGGCCTCCCACAAGTTAAAATGAAAATGAATTTGGTGTTAATCTCATCCAGTTTTGATTGGACAATAAACATTCGGTAGTAATTTAATGAATAAAAGTGCTCATATTTTAGACGATAATGGTACCATAAAATAGAGCCACTCAACTGCAAATAGACAACATGCATTGCCAATTTCTCCAAGGGGAAAGGTTTATTAACCCACATCCCAGACAGAGTTGTAACACTGTCTTGTTATTGGAAGCTCTGCCATTTAGGTCTTTGCTATCAGATAACCTGAAGAAGCCACTCTTGTATAACACGAGCACCTTAATTCCCTAACTAGCTATTAATTTCACTTCATTGGATCTTAAAGCACATTTTTTACCTGAGTCCACTAAATTAGTCATGTGGGGTTTTTTACTCAGTGCAGGCAAAAGAAATTCTTATTAATTTGAGGGACTAGTGGAACATAGTAAAATATGGTTAAACAGCCATTCTCTTGACATAAACATCCATTTAATGAAGAACAAAATGTAGACTCATTCATTTAGTTCTAACAATCCCTGTAGTCCCGATTGCTATATTCAGTAATGCTTTCCAGACTGTTCAAAGTTCTTCTACTTTTGCCTTTTTTTTCAACTTATTTTAATTGGAAAGTTGCTAACATCACCCACTTTTAATATGGTAAATTGGATATCCACAGGAATGATGTTATTTTAAAAGCAAGAGAGGCACAGGAAAGCATACTTTTCCTGAGACTTCTACTGGGCAGTACATCCTTGCAATGACAGTGCCGTGGCAAGAAAATATTTTAAATTTTTGTTTATTTGTAGTTAGTAGTTTGTTTTTTACTGCTATCCTAGCATTGATTCCTTCTTTTTTTAGTTAAAAGTCCCTGATTCTTCCTTCTATATAAATACAGTGGGACAATCAGTTAAGGTCCCCCACAACTTCCGGCCAAGGATGGGCAGGAGGCCAGATGTTCTCTTGCTGGAACTCTAGTCTTAAGCAGAAGGACTCACAGATAAAAAGAAACTTGGACTCACTCATCCACCAGTAGTGCCCTATTAAAAGTCATCCATTTTTATAATCATTCCACTACAAAGACACATGCACACGTATGTTTATTGCAGCACTATTTACAATAGAAAAGACTTGGAGCCAACCCAAATGCCCATCAATGATAGACTGGATTAAAAAAAAATGTGGCACATATATACCATGGAATACTATGCAGCTATAAAAAAGGATGCGTTCATGTCCTTTGCAGGGACATGGATAAAGCTGGAGGCCATCATTTTCAGCAAATTAATACAGGAACAGAAATCCAAACACCACATGTTATCACTCATAAGTGGGAGTTCATGGACACAAGGAGGGGAACGTCACACCCCAGGGCCTGTCAGTGGGTAGGGGGCAAGGGGAGGGAGAACATTAGGACAAATACGTAATGCACGCAGGGCTTAAAACCTAGATGGTGGGTTGATAGGTGCAGCAAATCACCATGGCACATGGATACCTATGTAACTGACCTGCACATTCTGCACGTGTATCCCAGAACTTAAAGTAAAATTTTTTTTAAAGTCCATTTCTTAACTGAATTTTCAGAGTGACTATGGTCATATCTAAACTTTACATCGTTATATTTCTGGTCAATTCTCTGAACTATTCCATATCCTTCCAACAAATCCCTGCTTTGCTTAGGCTTATCAGAGTCAGTTTGTTTTGTTTTGTTTTGCTTTGTTTTTCTTGCAACTAAAGAACCATACTGATATGAAAAGCAAGAGCAAAATGTTATAATAGCAAAAGTCCCCAAAGTCCTTTTACCTCCCTTAGTGCTTCTAAAGCAAATGATGGAAAGATAATCCTCCTTGATTCTTGACAGACAAACATAGGTTGTCTCTGCAGAAAAAGTATGCGTATCTCTAAACACTTAAAACTCAGAGCTTCCATGCTGCAGGTTTGTCTCTTGCCACACAGATATTTTTAATGAATTGGTTTTAGAAGATGTCTTAGGCATATAAGGAAAATTAAACTTTGAACAAATCTACTGCTCTTTCTGAACTAGAATTTCTCATTTTTGCATAAGGGAATTTTCATGCTGAAAAGAATTAGGTAACCTGACCTCAGAATCACAATGAGAAATAAGAGAAGAAAAGATTCTCAGTGGAAATAACTTCCCTCTGACCCAGGCAGCTTCGATCTTTACCACTCTTTATTATCACTTTTGGCACTTTGCAAAGAGACAGGAACATAAGCCTTTTCCCTAAATGGTTCTTGTCTTTGCTCTTCTGCCTCTATCAGGCCGAGATAATAATTATTGGGAAATTAAAAGTGGTACTGGTTGAAGGTTACATCCTTTGAGAAAGTGGAGTCAGAAATTCTTTCTTGCTTAGTATAGCGAAATGTTTGGGTAGTACTACCAAAGAATAAGAAGGAACCATCCACGAAAAGCAGCGGATAATATTTAGAGAAAAAAAATAGAACGTTATCCACATAAATTTATATGGTTTCCCTTTACTACACATTTTCTCCCAACCTTCAATTTCATGCACTTACAATGAAAATTATTTCCAGTTTATCTCTACAGAAAGAAATTAATTGAAAGCTCAAAATAGTCTATAAAGTTTGTCATTTATCAATGTTCTGAAGGGCTTTTAAAGCGTCTAATAACAAAAGTGGTTTCTTTGGTAAATAAAGAGGTCTGTAATGGTATTTGACAGTAATGACTTACATTTTACTTACTTAGCTGCGCATTTGATTACCCATATCCAAACATGAAATTGGTATTATTTCTTTCACCATATCTTAAAGACTTGAAATAGGGTATAAAGTAAGAAATGTCAAGGGGCAAAATATAAATAAATGAGCAATAAACTGCTTTCCTGCAAAAGGACCTTAAGTATGCTCCATGGAGGAAATAAAGAAATGGAATCAATTTGAATTTTTATGCACAGGTGAGAAAATAATGGTTGCTTTCTTTTGCATTTTGGAAGCGTAGCATCATGAAGTAGTCAAGAACTTCTTGTTTTATTTTTAAATGATGAACTACTTTCACATAGAAAATAGCATATTTAAAGTTTAAATGTGTTAAGTGTGTAGCTTAAAGAATGACAAAACAATAACCTAGCACCTGGAAACCAGCTTAAGGAATAGATCCTTACAGATACCTTTCGAAGGCCTCTTCATGCTTCTACCTGACCATAACGCCTCCCTGCTCCTGAGGGGTAACTGCTATACTAAATTCCTTTAATCATCATTTGCTTTTCCTTAGTCTTGTCTACAAATCGATGTGCCCCTAGTCAACAGCCTGCCCAGGCATGTTTTTAAGGTTTAGATAAATGGGCAAATCCTCAGGTCATTTTTTTCTTCAGTACTATGTTTTTGAGATCTCTCTCTGTTTCATCACTAAATAGGAAAGCATTGCATGCGTAAACACAATTTTTTTTCCCTTTCCTGATTGATTGACATTTGGGTTGCTTCTTTTTTGGGCTGTTTCCTCTATTGAGAGAAATGCTGCTATATATATATATATATATATATATATGCATATTTTATCACAGACACGTGGAAGACTTTCTCTAGGATATATGTTTGGGTCTAGAATTTTGGATTCTTAAGATACATACATCTACCTTTTTGATTAGATAATATCACCTTGTTTTCTCAAGTGATTATATACTTTTACCATACGAGTATGAGTTCCTGTTGTTCCACATCCTTGCCAACAACTTTACCACTGTGGTAACTGTAAAATTATGTCATATTTTGGTTATAGTTTACATCCTTCTGCTTTCTATCGATATTGGGCTTTAAAAATATATTTCTTGGACATTTATATTTCCTTTTTTGTGAAATGCTTGTTATAATTTGATTATTTATTTGTCCTTGTATTGATTTGTATGACTCTTTTATATGGTCTGGATACTATTCCTATGTCAGTAATAAATGTTATGAATATCTCTTGGGTTTTGGTTTGTATATTTGTGATATCTTTTGAAAAATGTAAATTCTTGTAATCACAGCATTTTGGGAGGCCGAGGCAGGTGGATCACAAGGTCAGGAGTTCGAGACCAGCCTGGCCAACATGGTGAAACCCAGTCTCTACTAAAGATACAAAACATTAGCCGAGCATGGTAGTGCATGCCTGTAATCCCAGCTACTCAGAGGCTGAGACAGGAGAATTGCTTGAACCCAGGAGGCAGAGGTTGTGGTGAGCCAAGATCGCGCCATTGCACTCCAGTCTGGGCGACAGGGCGAGAGTCCATCTCAAAAGAAAAAAAAAAAAGTAAATTCTTACTTTTAATATGAAGTTATTTTCTCCTTCATGATTTCCGATTTTGTGCCTTGTTTGAGAATATAATAGAGATATTTTCCTCTTAAAACATAAAATTATATTTTTCATAGTATCACTGAGAGCTAATATTTATGTGTGTATAAGTGTGGAGGTGAAGCAGGATTCAATTTTACATCTTTTCATGTTAACAAGCATGTATCTAAGAATCTTTTATTGCTAAGCTCACCTTTTCTTC
This sequence comes from Colobus angolensis palliatus, assembly GCF_000951035.1. Classification (NCBI taxonomy): domain Eukaryota; kingdom Metazoa; phylum Chordata; class Mammalia; order Primates; family Cercopithecidae; genus Colobus; species Colobus angolensis. The sequence goes on from NW_012115932.1 coordinate 6,897,363, forward strand.
AGTTATCTGTACAGCACCTTTATAATATGTTGTTTTCATATATATGTATGTGTATAAAATATTTGGCTATATGATACATTTCTAGGATTTCTAGAGGTTATAGTTAAATTTTTAGGATTCCTAACATTTCATGGATTGAATTTTTTATGTGTGTCTGCTGTTGCCTCTACCTGGAAAGTCTTTGCTTGACTCACTTCTCCCTCATTTTGGGTCTTTGCTCAAAGAGGACTTTATGACAATTTTAACCTAAAGTATTTCCCAGTCTCTCACTGCTTGTTTTTCAATCTCTTACCACATTTTATTTTTTTATATCCTTCACCACTTCTTTATGTTTATATTCACTTCTTTGTTTACTGACTCTATCCTCCACTAGAATGTAGAACCATGAGATCTGAAACCTTGTCTTTTTCATTTCTGCATCTTCAGTGTCTTTGGAATAATACTTCAGTGAAAGTTTAACCAAGGAATAAATAAAGAAATGGATATAAAATTTGCTCTGTCATTTATGAGATTAAGAATCTTATGAAAGTTACCAAATCTTTCTGAATTGTACTTTTTAAATATCTAGGTAAAGCTTAGAGATAATGAATCTACTATGCCCACCATAGTGACTGGTACACAGAAGGTTCCTTGTACATGATAGAGATTATTATATATAGTCTCCATATGAGAAGAAGCAAGATGCAATTTATCATCAAGAGCACCCCAAAACATAAACACGTGAAATATAAAATGAGAGTTTTAGACTTTTACTTGATTTTTAAAAATGAAAGAAAGAATAAAAGAAAACCTAAAAGGAAAAAAAAGAGGAAGGAAGGAAGGAAGGAAGGAAGGAAGGAAGGAAGGAAGGAA
>NW_012115932.1:6898729-6914110 GCF_000951035.1 Colobus angolensis palliatus
AAGGAAGGAAGGAAGGAAGGAAGGAAGGAAGGAAGGAAGGAAGGAAGGAAGGAAGGAAGGAAGGAAGGAAGAAAGAGAGAAAGAGAGAGAGAGAGAAAGGGAGAAAGAGAGAGAGAAGAAAAGAAAAGAAAAAGAAAGAGGGAAAGAGCCTTCTGAAACTATTTCAAAATAAGGAGAAAATCCACTGGAAAATTGTAGTGGTATCTTATAGAACCCAAGACTGAAAATAGGGAACTCAGAAATCCCTCCTCTCCCCTTCTCATTTCTGCTTTTCTCTGCAGTGAATTTAGTGGATTTACTTCTTCTCCCTCATTCCAAACAGCATTCAGCTAATGTGGCAGCCAATGGCTACAAAGGCTATAGGCTACATATTCAGCCAATCAGAAATATGCTGATTTTTTTTTATTCTCTACTCCAAATTATCATGAAAATAATTAATTTGACTGAATTGATTTATACATATATTTTTCAACAAATCAATTGTGGCCAGAGAGCTAGGATTATATTGAAGAAACATAAAAGTTCCTTCTGATGCATATATCTGTGGGGACAGCAATTACCTACATAAACAAGGAGTAGTCTCCAATAAGTCAAAGGGGACTGCAAAGATCATAAATAGTCTATTCCAATTGTATTTTAAAAAGGAAACCTTAACTAGAGTCTGATCTTGGAGCATTAGCTTGAAAAATAACCACAGTAGGAAGGTATAGTATAATGAAAAGATCATTGCTCTGAAAGCTAAAAGATCTTGTTTCCAGTGTCTAGTTAACCAGCAGGAAAAATTCAGAGAAGTCATTAAGGACAATAGAACCATTACGTTAAATACTATCATTTTTGGCTGTCTTAAAGTTCTATTATTCAATTCTTTCAATGATGGGTTAAATTTCAGAATATTTTAATGAACATAAATAATTTTTGTCTTGACTTCTTACAATAATCCATGCGGGGTTTTCTAGACCTCTTATCTAATGCTGTAACTTTGTGCTTCTACAGTGGATGACTAGGTTCAAACAATAATCACTTGTTTAAACAGACACTGAGAAAGAAAATCTATTTTTTCTCCAAAGTTAAAGATAGATACTGATACTGACTTTCACATCACAGAACTCTTATTATACCTGATAAACTGCATGGCTCCAAAAAGACAATACTCTGAGAAGGACATACTTTTCTTCCCTCATTTGACCTAACATTCCTTGGGAGGGGTCAATCCCATGGTGACAGTTACTGGCAAACTTTAACAGTATCATCACCAATTAAAGTGACTCTTCCTCCTGACAGTCAGTATCCACTTCATTCTACATGTGCAATTTGGCCTCTTTCTGTCATAAATCTCCTCTCCTGGATGACATTTTGAGAAAACAGACACTTGCTTGATTTCTCTCATAACATGGGAAGTTTCAGCCCACTGGGATGTCACCCACATAGTCCTAATTACTTTTCCCTTTGTAGTCCTCAAATTAGAAAGGCATTGTCCAGAAGCCAATGATGCACAAGATTAAATAGACAATATTTTGCAAATGATACAGATAGCAAATCTATTAATGTAAAAATGATGTGTTCATGTTCGCAATTTAGTATAGTAATATAGGCCAGATTCATCACACACACACAAACACACACACACACTATATATATATATATATATATCTCATGAGGAAGGGAGCTAAGACTTCTCTTTCTAAACAACTACTAGATTTCAAGTGTTTGGTTGGGTTGTTTATCTTATTTAACCTTGCAACAAAATCTTCATTTTTTTTTACCTTTTTTTTTTATATTATACTTTAAGTTCTAGGGTACACGTGCACAACGTGCAGGTTTGTTACATATGTATACATGTGCCATGTTGGTGTGCTGCACCCATTAACTCATCATTTACATTAAGTATATCTCTTAAAACTATCCCTCCCCACTACCCCCGCCCCACAACAGGCCCCAGGGTGTGATGTTCCACACCCTGTGTCCAAGTGTTCTCATTGTTCAATTTCCATCTATCAGTGAGGACATGCAGTGTTTGGTTTTCTGTTCTTGCGATAGTTTGCTCAGAATGATGGTTTCTAGCTTCATCCATGATTTTTAAAATAAGAAAAAGGAGCTCTGGTGAATTGAAAAAATTTTCTCAAAATTTCACACAAAAAAAGTATAATTTAATGGAATATTTGCAAACCTTGGTGCTCACAGAAGCCAAGCAGGTATAATAAATGAATAAATTAGGTGTGACACTTGTAGATTAAACTAAAAGAAATGTTCTTTGCTTCTTCAAGTAAGAGTGCACTCTCTCTCGTTACTTGAAAAGTTTCACCCTCTAGATTAATCATTCATTTTCAAAAGTACAAATAATTATATCTCTATTATAAGAAAAGCAACAATGTGAAATAAGTGACCATTACTTACTAACACAACTTTGGAGTCAGGGCAACATTATAGAAGGCTGGAAATTACGGAAAACTGTAGAAGGCATGTCATGGTTAAATGGCGCAGCCATTGTACCGCTCCGCCTGATAATTCCCATGGGAACGCAGACCTAGGATGGCCAGACCTCATTTTTTAAGTGAAGATGCAAGTTCAGATTTTTACGTGAAATTAGCCAATGTTTATATGCTGGCTCAAACATTTCAAAAACACAATGCATGAGCCAAATAAAATACATGTGGATCAGCACTTTCCAAAGATGTAAGGGAGTCAAAGTGAAAACATGGTATGATGTACACATAGGTTTGCAAACTACCAGTGCCCCACACTAACTTGTACACTTTGGATTTGTTTCTCTATTCTTAGTCTCCTCATTGTAAAATAATAGACTCAGTAAGAGGATTACACGAGATAATGATCTTAAATTGCTTGGCACATGGTAAATGATCAATAAATATTTGCAAATATTTATGTCAAGGGAATGAGTCATAATTTAAACCGATGTCTGCCTCACCTCAAAGTCCATGCTTTTTCTACTCTATTACCATTCCCTTTAACAAGCTGAGGATTCTTTACAGTATTTGACAGATCTCTTCTAGTTTTTCTGTCATATATTTGCTTTGACAATCCTAAAATTGTGATTAGCCCCATAAATTTCCCTCAGCTAGCACACTCAGGACGTGAGGATTGGTTTTGGTTACCAATAAAAGAAAACCTAACTCAAATTGGCTTAAAATATAAGGAGATTTTATTAACTCACACAAAGCTCAGGCTTTAATTGTGTCATGAAAGTTGTGCAGGTATGTGTATCTGTGTGTGTGCGTGCTTCTCACATCTCACTCTGCCTTCCAAGATATTTACATCTTCCTAAAATTGATTTACTTTAGCATCTCAAATGACTGCTAATACCTAGGGCTCCCTGTTTCCTCATTCATACTTAGCAGGAAAAGAGGTCATTTTTGCTCCAGAATTCCCAGCAAACTGAATTTCACTCTGAATGAGTGTAGATGCCATGGGAATGGGATAGCAAGTCCTGAACCAAAGTGTGTGACCAGGAAAATGAAACGCTCTGATTGGCTTGGCCTAGGTATTCCAGCCTCACTCTGCACTAGATGCCCAAGCGGAAACTGGTGACCATTTGGAAAAGGAGCAGAGGAGAGGGTTGGAAAAGAAGATATCAACAAATGTCCATTCACACTGATGTTTTAATGAGGGTTCTCCAGAGAGAAAGAACTGATAGGATAGGTAGAGAGAAATGCTACAAGGGATTTATCAGGAGAATTGGCTGGTTTGATTATGGAGGCTGAGAATTCCCACGATAGGCCACCTGCAAACTGGAGAACCAAGAAAGCTGGTAATGCAGCTCAGTCCATGTCCAAAAGCCTCAGAACCAAGGAAGCCGATGGTATAACTCTCAGTCTGAGGCTGAGGCTCAAGAGCCCAGTGGGATTGCTGGGGGAGTCTTGGAATCCAAAGGCCAGAGAATCTAATGTTCTGATGACCAAGGTTAGGAGAAGGACACCTCAGCTCTAAAAGAGAGAGGGAAAGAATTAACCCTTCCTTTGCCTTTTTGTTCCATTAGGGACCCCAGCTGATTAGATGGTGCCCCACACATTGAGGGTGGATCTTCCACATTCAGTCCACTGATTCACAGGCCAGTCTCCTTTGGAAACACTCTCACAGACACAACTGGGGCAGCCCTGTCATTGAAATCCAAAGCAAAACTACCTGGGCTTCCTTTACAGGAGAAAAGGGATGAGCCCAGGCCGACCAAAGCACTGAGAATAAATAATACTTTATCTGCTATCTGGATATCCCTTAATCCAGTCAGGTTGACACCCCAAATCAGCCACCACAAGGCTATTCTTTGTCAACTTGACAACCCATACTCATGTCTTTAAATCATACTTAGTCTCCACATAAAATAAAAAGGTTGCAGTTCCACTTAAAATGATATAACTATTCTGTGTACAACCAAAAATGTATTAATCCTTTCCCTAGAAGAGGAGGTTAAGTCCTTGAGTGATGCTTACTCTTTTCCTCATATACCGTAACTTAAATATTATGATGTAAAAATGAATAATCGCTAATTAATGATATAAATTCAACTTTGAAATTTTGTTTGTTTGGAGGGCTGAAGGGTAATACAATCAGTATTGTATTACCAGATGCTATTGAAATAGCCATGGACCTTACATTAAATAATGATTCTCTTTTTTGTTGTTGTTGTTGTTGCTGTTTTTTTGAGATGTAGTTTCAATCTTGTTGCCCAGGTTGGAGTGCAATGGCGCGATCTCAGCTCACAGCAACCTCCACTTCCCAAATTCAAGCAATTCTCCTGCCTCAGCCTCCCCAGTAGCTGGGATTACAGGCATGCGCCACCACACCCAGCTAATTTTGTATTTCTAGTAGAGACAGTGTTTCTCCATGTTGGTAAGGGTGGTCTCGAACTCCCAGCCTCAGGTGATCTGCCTGCCTTGGCCTTCCAAAATGCTGGGATTACAGGCATGAGCCACTGTGCCTGGCCAATGACACTCTTTAATCCAAGAGCTAGTGCATAAACCCTTAAATCTTAAGAACTACAAGACAGCTTAGAAATCTGTAAATACAGGGTTGGGTGTGGTGGCTCACACCTGTAATCCCAGCACTTTGGGAGGCCGAGGCAGGGGGATCATGAGGTCAAGAGATCCAGACCATCTTGGCCAACACAGTGAAACCCTGTCTCTATTAAAAATACAAAAAAAAAAAAAAAAGAAATCAGTAGACACAGCCTATTTATTTTGATAGATTAATAAAATGGTTCCAGAATAGCATAAATGGCATGTTTAATATCAAATTTAAAAGTGATTTGTAAACAGAATCCATATTTCTCTGCTTTTATTTCTGTTCTTGGAGGAGCAGCCTAGGACAAATGTACAACACAAATCTCAAATCTCTTTTCAATGACAATTTAGACTGATACAACATGAAGTCATTTTTTTCAGACTTTATTTCTTAGAGCAGATTTAAGTTCACAGCAAAATTAAGAGAAAGGTACAGGCCAGGCATTGTGGCTCATGCCTGTAATCCCAACACTTTGGGAGGCTGAAGTGGGCGGATCATGAGGTCAGGAGATCGAGACCATCCTGGCTAACATGGTGAAATCCCGTCTCTACTAAAAATACAAAAAATTAGCCAGGCATGGTGTTGGGTGCCTGTAGTCCCAGCTACTCCGGATACTGAGGCAGGAGAATGGCATGAACCCGGGAGGAAGAGGTTGCAGTGAGCTGAGATCGCACCACTGCACTCCAGCCTGGGTGACAGAGTGAGACTCTGTCTCAAAAAAAAAAAAAAAAAAATGAGAACGGTACAGAGATTTCCAATAGTCTCTCTCATTACCAACATTGCTCACCAGGGGTACAATTGTTACAATTGGTGAACCTACATTAACACATCATCACCCAAAATCCATAGCTCACATTAGGGTTTATTCCTGGTGTTGAATTCACTCACATTCTATGAGCTTGGACAAATGTATAATGATATGTATTTGTTATTATAACACCAAACAGTGTTTTCACTGCCCTAAAAATCTATGTTCCACATATTCAGTTCTCCTCTTCCCCACCTCCTGTGAACCACTGATCTTTTTACTGTCTCCATAGTTTTGCCCTGTCTTGAAAGTAATATAGTTGAAATTATTACATATATAGCCTTCTCGAATATGCCCTTTCACTTATCTATATTCATTTTAAGTTTCCTCCATGTCTCTTCATGGCTTGATAGCTCTTTTTTCAGTGCTGAACAATATTCCATTATCTGGATGTACCACGGTTTACTTATTCATTCACCTACTTAAGGACATCTTGGTTGCTTTCAAGTTTTAACAATTATGAATAAAACTGCTATAAACACCTGCATGCAGGATTTTGTGTGAAAATATGTTTCCAATTCCTTTGGGTAAATAATAAGAATAACTGCTGAGCCAAATGGTATGTTTAGTGTGATGAGAAATCACCAAGCTGTCTTTCAAAGTGACTGTACTATTTTTCATTCCCACCAGCCCTGATCATATGTTCCTGTTGCTTTATATTTTTGTCAGCATTTGGTAGTGTTAGTATTCCAGATTTTGACCATCCTAATAGGTATATACTGGTGTTCTGTTGTTTTAACTTGCAGTTCCCATGGCATATGATTATGTGCATATTTTCATATGCTTATTTGCCATCTGTGTATTTTATTTGATGAGGTGTCTGCTAAGGTCTTTGGCTAATTTTTAAATTGTTGTTTTCTTATTTTAAAAGTCATTATTTTTAAAGTTATTTCAAGGTTTTAAAAGTTCATTGTATATTTTGGATAACAGTCCTTTATCATATATGTCTTCTGAAGATATTTTCTCCCAGTCAGTGACTTATCATTCTCTTGACATTGCCTTTCCCAGAGCAGAAGTTTTTATTCTTAATGAAGTCTATCTTATCAATTATTTCTTTCAGATACTCTGGTTTTGGTGTTGTATCTAAAAAGTCATCACCATACCCAATGTCATCTAGATTTTCTTCTATGTTATCCTCTAGGAGTTTCACAGTTTCTCATTTTACATCTAGGTATACAATTTATTTTGAGTTAATTTTGGGGAAGGATGTGAAGTCTGTTTCCAGACTTATTTTTGCATGTTGATGTCCAGTTGCTCCACCACCACTCACTGAAAAGACTATCTTTGCTCCATTATATTGTATTTGCTCCTTTATCAAAGATCAGTTGACTACATTCACATGGGTCCACTAGAGTCATTTTTAAATTAGCCCTACACCCTCTAAGTACTTCTAGTAGAAGAAAATTGATGGATTCTTGTCTGGGCAAAGAAATACATCTGTCTGAATACATGCCATGATCTTACATAGCTATTTCATTTTGAATGGTTTTTAAGTTCTCCAACCTATAACAGATGAGATGGAGAGAAAAAGAAGAAACAACAAAAAGAGGAAAGAAAAGGAAAGGAAAGGTAAAGGAAAAAAGAAAGATAACTAATTACTTGGACACTGTGTTTTGTCAAAGACAACTCTTTTTCAAGGTTTTTACATTGAAAAGAAACATTTTTATATTATTGTCTAATTTTCTGTCTGCCAACTTCAATAGCAGAGTATTGCCAACAGAATTGGTAAGTAATGCAATACCAAAAGATATGCTTGTATTAGTCTGTTCTCACACTGCTAATAAAGACACATTTAAGATTGGGTTATTTATGATGGAAAGAGGTTTAATTGACTCACAGTTCCACATGGCTGGGGAGGCCTCACAATCATGGCGGAAGGTGAAGGAGGAGCAAGGCACATCTTACATGGTGGTAGGCAAGAGAGAGATCATGTACAGGAAAAATTCCCTCTATAAAACCGTCAGATCTTGTGAGACTTCTTCACTACTACGACAATAGCACAGGAGAAACCCACACCCATGATTCTATCACCTCCCACTGGGTCCCTCCCACGACATGTGGGGATTATTGCAATTCAAGGTGCGATATAGGTGGGGACCGAGAGCCAAACAATATCAATGCTTCCCTTGATAGGAAAAACCAAATTCATTAGTATCCACATATCTAAAACTCCTTTGTGTGTTTGTTTAGAGGTAACAACAGTTAAATGGTAAACCTGCCCTAACTTCTAACTTTAAAGTTAAAACATTGTGTTTTCAAAACTTTCAAAGAGATTCACATATTTCTGCTCTCTAAAAGTTAAAATCTGTGTAAATACAAATCAAGTAAGAGAAAAAGAAAAAAGAATAGCAAATATTTTCTAATGACTTTTCCCAAAACAGAGATTTCTCAGTCTTACTATTCTCCCTGCTATTTCCTTACATAAAAAGTTATTATTTATACCCTAGCCTTTTTATGGCATAATTTCTCTAATGTCAACATTATCTATAGTGTGGATGGAACTGCTGTGTCAGACAACAGAAAAAAAGGTTGAAAAAAGACAAATTTTGTGTTTAAATTAAAAATTGAAGATTTTTAAAAACTCATTTATCTAAAAATAATAGCCTCTTTGGACTCTTGTGATATTATAAAAAATATATTGGCTCTTCATCCTGGTTTCATACAATCTAAAATCTGTAGAATCGCCAAAGTCATGTCTTTTTATGTGCTAATGCGTTGGCTGACGATTGGCAGCCCCTAGCTAACTTCAGAATGGGGCAGGACACCAGAAAGACCAAAGCACGATTAGAAAGTTGGGACTTTCAGCCCCACCCACAACCTCTGGGGATGGATTGGGGTGGGTGAGGGGTTAAGTGAAACAAAGCAGCCAATGCTTTAATCAATCATGCCTAAGTAATAAAGCTTCCAGCAAAACCAAAAGGACTAGATCTCAATGAGCTTTCAGATAGCCAAATGCATGGAAGTGCCTGGAGAGCATCATACCCAAGAGGGCATGGGAGCTCCACATCCCTTCCTACATGCCTTGATCTGTGCATCTCTTTGTCTATATTCTTTGTAATATTCTTTATAAGAAACTGGTAAATGTGTTTTCCTGAGCTCTGTTGAGTTCCTCTAGCAAATTAATCAAACTTAAAAAGGTCGTCACCACGGGAACCTCAATTTACAGCTAGTCAGTCAGAAACGCAGGAAAAACAAACTAAGGCTTACTACTGGCATCTGAAGTTGGAGCAGTCTTGTAGGAACTGAGCTCTCAATCTGTGCAATCTATACAACCTCCAGGTAGATAGTGTCAGAACTGAATTGAATTAAAGGACACTGAGCGAATTAAAGGACACTGAGCTGGTATCCACTGCAGAATTAATTGCTTGCTGCTGGGGAGAAATCCACACACATCTGGTGTCAGAAGTGTTTTGTGAGAGTGTACTGGAAGAAACTGAGTTTATTTTTACTTTTCAACTATATAACTGCCCTCGGATGTTCCTAATTCACTGGTAATTAAACATTTGCAGAATGTGCATATCTTTGCACCGCAAATAATCTTTGCACTATCTTTAAGTCTAGTTCAATCAGTTTTCTGAATGTTATTCATCAATGTACCATAGCACCTATCACTTCAGGGAAAAAATACTTGGTATAGTGTAAAACTTATTTCTTTAACAGATAGTATCAGACTTATTTTTATAGAGGAAAACAAATTTTTAGGAAAACACCTTGATAAGAAAGTGAGTTAGGAGAAAATGCATGTGGTTATAAGTTGGCAAAAGTCAAGACAGTAGAAGAAATAGCTAAAATGTTCTGTACTAAAAATAAATAGAACTCTGATGGTGGGGAAAGCGAGAGAACAAAGAAGAGAGGATGAAGGGCAAGGTGGCCAAGAAATACAACCAAGGAGTCTGGAGCTCAATTTACAGAAATAGTTACAGGAGTTCCACAAACAGGAATTTCTTATAGTGAATTTTAAATTGTATGTGTTACTTCACTGCAAAATTCTCCATATTGTCAAAAATTCAGGAAAATCTTGACACAAAATGTTATAAAATAAGTGGTTTGGTGAAAGTAATGGGAAAAGCCAATTTCTTCATCCGGGTCCATGTGGCGTGAAACAGACACAGAGACAGAATGACCAGATGGTCCCAAAACTGACCTAATTTGTCAGAAAGTCTCGCTTAATCATATGGAAAACCTAAAACAGTGGCTGGTGCATAGTAGCTGCTCAATACATATTTGATCAGAATTAATGAATGAATTCATTAGACATCAGTGATTTTGAGATGCCCCTTGAGAACCATGAACATCTTCTCTCAGGTAGCCATATAGTTACTAGGGTATTAAAATGAGGTTTCAAGCAATCTAATTGAAATTATATACATCAATAAAACCTTTGTTAATGTCTAGCTTATATTTACATTAATATCTAAGATTTTTGAATATTAAAGTTTTAAAAGTAAATACTACTATGTGGGTATTTTTTCAAACCTTAAAGCATCCTATTTTGCTCTCTTTTAATTACTTGTTGTACAGAGAATCAAGAGGCTTTTAAAATCACTTTCAAAAATAAAATTCCAAGGAATAATTTACAACTATGGGAAGAAAAACAGCTGTATAGACACTCAAGTTACACCAAAATCTTCTCTATCCATGCCGAGTTCAAAATACTAAAGTGTTGAATATGACAAATTGCCTCAAAATGTAGTGCCTTAAAACAATAAATATGTATTATGCTATGACTTGAATATTTGTCCCCTCCAAAGCTCATAGAAATTTAATCCCCAGTACGGCAGTATTGAGCAGTAGAGCCTTGAAGAGGTGATTGCATCTTGAGGGCCCTGCCCTCATGAATGGATTGATCTATTCATGGATTAATAGGTTAATGAATGAATGGGTTATCATGGGAAGGGACTGCTGGCTTTATAAGAAGTAGAGTCCTGAACTACCACCCTCAGTCCCCTCTCCATGTGTGGCCCTGTGCTGCCTCAGGACTCTGCAGACTTCCTACTAGAAAGAAGGCCCTCACCCAATTTGGACTTTTCAGCATCTACAACTCTTAGTTTTCTGTATAAATTACCATGTTTCAGGAATTTTATTGTAAGCAACAGATAAATGGACTAAGACATTACTTCACATTTTTTGTGGATGGGATGTGGAGCTACTTAGCCCAGTGATTCTGGTTCAGGGTTTCACATGAGGCTGCTGTCATGATATCAGCTGAAGATACACTTTCATGAAAGTTTGAATGGCGCTGGAGAATCTGCTTAAGATGGTTCATTCACATAGGTGAGAAGTTGATGCTATCTCTTGACAGAAGGACAAGTTTCTTGATGCACAGACCTCTCCATAGCACTGCTTGAGTGTCCTCACGACAAGGGGGCCAACTACCACCAGAAGAAGTGAATAATCAAAAGAGATGAAGGTGGATCTCCCATGTCTTCATGAACACTCTTGGAAGTGACACAACATTACTTCTATCACATTTTATTCATTAGAGGCAAATCACAAAGTCCAGCTCATACTCAAGAGAAGGGAAGTTAAGCTTTGATATGGTTTGGTTTGGTGTGCCCACCCAAATCTCATCTTGAATTGTAATGCCATCATCTGCACTTGTCTCCTGGGAGGCACCCAGTGGGAGGTAACTGAATCATGGCGGCAGTTTCCCCAAGGTTTTTCCTGTGATAGTGAGTGAGTTCTCAGGAGATCTGATGGTATTATAAGTGTCTGGCATTTCCCCTGCTGGCATGCATTCTCTCTCCTGCCGCCCTGTGAAGAGGTGATAATTATAAGTTTCCTGAGGCCTCTCAGCCATGCAGAACTATGAGTCAATTAAATCTTTTCTTTATAAATTACCCAGTCTCAGGTATTTCTTCATAGCAGCATGAGAATGAACTAATACAGCAAATTGGGACTAAGGGAGTAGGGTGCTGCTATAAGGATACCCAAATATGTGTAAGTGATTTTGGTACTGGGTAATAGGCAGAGATTGGAGCAGTTTGGAGGGCTCAATAGAAGACAGGAAAATGTGGGAAAGTTTGGAATTTCCTACAGACTTGGTGAATGGTTTTGACCAAAAGGTTGATAGGTATGGACAACAAAGTCCAGGCTGAGGTGGTCTCAGATGGAGATGAGGAATTTCTTGAGAACTGGAATAAAGGTAACTCTTGTTGCACTTTAGCAAAGAGACTGACATCATTTTGCCCTTGCCCCAGAGAACTGTGGAGCTTTGAACTTGAGAGAGATGATTTAGGGTACCTGGTGGAAGAAATTTCTAAGCAGCAAAGCCTTCAAGAGAAAGCAGAGCATAAAAGTTTGGAAAATTTGCAGCCTGATGATGCAATTAAAAAAAAAATGTTGTTTCTGGGGAGAAATTCAAGCTGGTTGCAGAAATTTGCATAAGTAACGAGGAGCCAAATGTAAATAAAACAATGGGTAAAATGTCTCCAGGCCACATCAGAGGTCTTCAAGGCAGTCCCTCCCATCACAGTGTAGGAGACTTAAGAGGAAAAAATGGTTTCATGGGTCTAGCCCTGGCCATGCTGCTTTGTACAGTCTCAGAACTTTGTGCCCTGCATTCTAGTCATGGCTAAAAGTGGCCAACGTACAGCTCAGACCATTGCTTCAGAGGGTACAAACCCCAAACCTTGTTGTCTCACACGTAGTGTTGGGACTGCAGGTGCACAGATGTCAAGAACTGATATTTGGGAACCTCTGCCTAGATTTCAGAGGATATATGTAAATGCCTGGATGTCTAGGCAAAAGTTTGCTGCTGGCCAGGTGCAGTGGCTCACGCCTATAATCCCAGCACTTCGGGAGGCCAAGGCAGGTGGATTACTTGAGGTCAAGAGTTCAAAACCAACCTGGTTACCATGGTGAAACTCAGACTCTACTAAAAATACACAAAACAAAGTTAGCAGGCCACAGTGGCACATGACTGTAATGCCAGCTAATTGGGAGGCTGAAGTGGGACAATCACTTGAACCTGGGAGGTGGAAATTGCAGTGAACCAAGTTAGTGACACTGCACTCCAGCCTGGGTGACAGAGTGAGACTCCATCAAAAGAAGAAGAAGAGGAGGAGGAGGAAGAAGAAGAAGAAGGAGGAGGAGGAGGAGAAGAAGAAGGAGGAGGAGAAGGAGTTTGCTGCAGGGACAGAGCCCTCATGGAGAATCTCTGCTAGGGCAGTGAAGAAAGGAAATGTGGGGTTGGAGCCCCCACACAGAGTCCTTACAGTGCCACTGCCTGGTGGAGCTGTGAGAAGAGGGCCACCATCCTCTAGGCCCCAGAGTGGTAGATCTACCTACAGTTTGCACCATGTGCCTGGAAAAGTCACAGGCATCCAATGCCAGCCTGTGAAAGCAGCTGGGAAAGGGGCTGTACCCTGCAAAGCCACAAAGGCAGAGCTGTCTAAGGCCATAGGAGCCCACCTTTTACATCAGCATGACCTGGATGTGAAACATGGAGTCAAAGGAGATCAGTCTAGAACTTTAAGGTTTAACGACTGCTCTAGTAGATTTTGGACTTGCATGGGGCCTGTGTGGCCCCTTTGTTTTGGCCAATATCTCCCATTTGGAATGGGTGTATTTACCCAGTGCTTGTACCCCATTGTATCTAGGAAGTAACTAACTTGCTTTTGATTTTACAAGCTCATAGTGAGAAGGGACTTGCCTTGTCTCAGATGAGAGTTTGGACTTGGACTTTTGAGTTAATGCTGGAATGAGTTAAGACTTTGGGGGACTGTTAGAAGGGTATGATCATGGTTTGAAATGTGAGGATATGAAATTTGAGAGGGGCCAGGGGAGGAATTATATGGTTTAGTTTTGTGAACTCACCCAAATTTCACCTTGAATTTTAATCCCATAATCCCATGTGTCTTGGGAAGGACCTGGTGGGAGGTAATTGAATCATGGTGGCAGTTTCCGCCATGCTGTTCTTATGATAGTGAGTGAGTTCTCATGAGATCTGATTATTTTGTAAGCACCTGACATTTTCCCTGCTGACACTCATTCTCTCTCTCCTGCTGCCCTGTGAAGAGGTGCCTTCTGCCATTATTGTAAGTTTCCTGAGGCCTCCATAGCCATGCAGAATTGAGAGTCAATTTAACCTCTTTTCTTTATAAATTATCTAGTCTTGGGTATTTCTTCATAGCAACATGAGAACGGACTAATACGGACTCCATCTTTTTAAGAGAGGAGTGTCAAAGATTTGTGACTATATTTTAAAACCACCTGTTATTATGAGTCAAAAAGCTATGTTTTTAAAAAATATTGTTCTTCAATTAAACAAGGCAATTTAACCATTTGATATCCTGCTATTTATAATATTACTATAGTAAGTCATTCTTAGACCATGAAGAAAGTTTCGTTAGAGAAGAAAAGAGTAGAAAAAGGAGGAGGAGAAGGAGATGGAATAAGAGGAAGAGGAATCAGAAAGAGAAGGTGAAAAAGAAAGATTGGGAAGGAATGAGAAAAAAACAGGAGGAGGAAGAGGAAAAGAAACAGCCCTTATCGTCCATGCTGTATAGTTCACATGTTTTTCTTATTGCTCTGACTGAGTCATCTGTCATTCCTGATGTGATCACTGTATCAAGGAAATTCTATGTCTTACTGGGCAGACCCAAGGCACACAGGCACATAATCATTCCTGGTCTAGGATAGATTCAACACCTTGGAAGCATATGGACTCAAGTGGAAGAAGTGTGAGGTACCAGAGGAATCAGAGTTGTGGTTACCTAAAACATGAGTTGATTCTAGGTAGCCAAAAACAGATATTCACTAACAGACATCATTTAATTTAAAAAATATATATATATGTATATGTATATACACACACACACATATATATATGTGGCATATGTGCGTGTATAAATTAATCACCCTGACACCTAATTGAGGAATACAGGAATTTAAAAGTGAAAAAGGGGTAAAATCTTAGAAGGAAAGGGGACATGAGCATAAAGATATGTATTTTTTTAAAAGTACATTTATTCAAAAGGGACCTGTAAGTCAAACATATATTTTTTAAATCCATACCTCATTAGTAAAAAATGACCATGTCAGAATGTCTCAAAGCTATGTAAAGCAAATAATATTAATTTTGAAAGATTAGGTATCTCACCACACATTGGGTGGCCAGAATGAAAAGATGAAAATGAGATTGAGTTCAGCATGAATAAAATAAAGACTGAGGAAGAACTGCTCTAGTCTAGGGACATGACCAGGCAAGTTTCAGTGGCACTCATTATAGAAATGGATGAATCAAGTTATCATTATCAGATATTCTTGAATAACTGATTAATCTACTAATCCTTATTGCTCTTATTATGTGCTTATCAAATAACTATGCAATATTTGGCTTCCCTGTAGCTTGCTCTATAAGAAAAATAGGCCCGTGGACGCCGCCGAAGAAGCATCGTTAAAGTCTCTCTTCTCCCTGCCGTCATGTCTAAGTCAGAGTCTCCTAAAGAGCCCGAACAGCTGAGGAAGCTCTTCATTGGAGGGTTGAGCTTTGAAACAACCGATGAGAGCCTGAGGAGCCATTTTGAGCAATGGGGAACGCTCACGGACTGTGT
>NW_012115932.1:6915435-6925135 GCF_000951035.1 Colobus angolensis palliatus
GGTGTAGTTGAACTGATAGTTACTGTTGTGACCTGAAGTTCACCATTAAAAGGGATTACCCAAGCAAAATCATGGAATTACTGGTTATAAAAGTGATTGTTGGCACATCCTATGCAATATATCTAAATTGAATAATGGTACCAAATAAAATTATAGATGGGAATGAAGCTTGTGTATCATCCATTATCATGTGTAATCAATAAACGATTTAATTCTCTTGAAAAAAAAAAAAGAAAAATAATATCTGGCAGCCTCCCTTAATGTTACTCTTTCTGAATTAATTAACTGGCATCCTGGTAAGACTCGTGTGAATGTGTCGCATGAGTGGTGCAAGGTCAGGATAATCAGATCCATGCCTGTCTGTGTCTTTCCCCAAATGTCAGACTTTTATTGACACTATCCTCAATCATAAAAGCCACGAGCTACATGGAGTTCCCAAGGAGGCAGTTCTCCTTAGTAATTCCCACTCACTTGGTAATTAGAGCTGTGGGCCCACTGGCTCAAGCCACTCCACAAGTCAGTCAATATTGCCAACCATACATGATAGTATACTTAAACAATATGTAAGTGTTATAGATTAAACATTCCACAACAAACTAAGTGACATTTAACATCAAGAGAAAAGGGATAGCAAAAGAAAAAAAAGGTTAACAGACCAGTTCATAGACAGTGATGTAGGCCAAAAGAATATCCTGATCCAGCCCAGGTGGTCGCTGGTCTTTCACGGTAGAGTCTTTGATGTGGACAGAGCCTTTGGCGGCAGATGCCGGTTGCTTATCATGACAGCTAGAAAGACAGTGTCTGTTAAGACAGTCATTTTGAGCTGCTGAAGTCCTGTTCTTTTTATTACCCTAGAATCCTCTGGCGAGGACTGAGAGTGAAAGAGTGTACTTTGTCCTTATCTGGTTGGGTCCAGTCTTTACTGATCAAGCCAAACATCTAGTCCCGGTTGGCAAGGTACCTTTTGAAATGTAAGATTGAGTCTTTTTCTAAGATGGAGTTACTTATGTCAATGGCACTCTATACAATGAAGTTATCTCATATCATTCAACCCTGAAAGATCGACATACTCTGTATTTTAAGTAAAATATGCTTTGCCTGCTGCCCTCAGTTACAATAAAATACAATAATGCTACCTCTGGGTAGCCAGTCAGGCAAACTCTGTAAAAAAATCCCATATAACTGTATTCCCTTTTCAACTTTCATTAAGGATTAGCATCAATGAGTATTGCTCTTTGCCTTATGCAGCAGATATGCATTAATCCGATGGCATTACTCTGGTCATCCTTGAATGTATTCATTCCTCACCCCTGATGGTAATATGAGTGGCACTTCCACCTACAACATAAAGACCTAGAGGCAAGACTATTGTGTTGTCTCTGTTCTCATCCTTCTGTTTTTATACTGAGAATTTGTTCCAGATTTGAGTTCAGTCCCTGAAGTCTAAGAGAACCTTCATTTTTAGTCAGCAAACTGTCTTTGCCACTTCATAGGTTAAAAAAAGAAAAGAAAAGGAGGCAGGTGCATTTTTTATACAATGGCAGCCTGGGAGACGCAGATTCCAGAGGGAATCCAGATGCAGATTCCAGAGGGCAGGCGCCATGTTTCTGACCACCCTCTTCATCTGCACTCCCATACCTGACAGGTAGTGGATCGGGATGCACTGGTGGCTGCTGCCCACCGTTGCACACCAATCAGAACACGATCCATTGCCTGCAGATCAGGGTGGAAAACCACTACTGGCTGTCCATACCCTATTGACCCTGGAGCAGCAGCATGGCCATGCTACTGCAGTGTGCAGGGCAGAGGCTATGGAGGCCATGAAGGTGGCCAATACTTCCAAGGTCCCCCAACATAGATCTGTTGTAGACAAGACTTACCATCTCAATATCATCCAGAAATAGTCTTAACTCTGTGTCGTTAGCTTTTGATTTTATAGATCACAAGGCTGCCCCATTGTCACTGGGTACCAGAACTAAAAAACTATAACTTATATAAAACTGTGAGCCTTTAGACCAGGTTCTTATTTAAACAAACAAACATGAGCATCGTGGTCTGCATATAGAATATTTGGACTCTAAACTCAATACTTAAAAGTCTAATTATTCTCCTACTGTGTTTCTTGTTTCTTTAGCCTGATATGCAGATGGGGATTTCCTGAGTCACAGATAATGTAACACATATTTTGAATGAAAGTTTTAATAAAGCCACTGGTATGGTTAGACATTGTGTCCCTGCCCAAATCTCATTTTGAATTGTAATCCCCAGGTGTTGAGGGAGAGACCCGGAGGGAAGTGATTTGATCATGGAGGCGGTTTCCCCCAAGCTGTTCTCATGATAGTAAGTTCGTTCTCAAGAGATCTGATGGTTTTATAAGGGGCTCTTCCCCCTTCTCTCTCTCCTCACTCTCTCCTGCCACCTTGTGAAGAAGGTGCCTGCTTCCCCTTCCACCATGATTGGAAGTTTCCTGAGGCCTCCCCAGCCATGTGAAACTGTGACTCAATTAAACCTCCTTTGTTTATAAATTATCCAGTCTCAGGTAGTATCTTTATAGCAGTGTGGGAACAGACTAATATAGTCACAAACTATAAGTTGGGCTCTTTGCTTAAGTATGAGATACTTGATGGGGACTTTATCATGCAATATTAATTTGCTTACCTTCTTAAACTTAGATGGAAATATGAGCTTTTTTATTTAAACATACTCCTAAAAATAACATTGTCTTCTGGGATTTGACTACTAAAAGTGAACATTTAAAAGTAAAAGATATTCTCAGAACTATTTTTTTAAAATGGAGAAAAAAGTGACATTTGAAGAAGAACCTTTGGATATTTGCAGATAAGCAAACTTCTTATCTTCTCATGATTTGCATTTTAATCTCTAAATGAAGGGGATTAGGGAAGGTGGAGCAAGATGGCCAAATAGAATCCTTCAGGGTTCCCACAGGAACACCAAATATCCATGCAAGCAAACACTTCCATCAGAATCAAAAAAAGCAGGTAGTCACAGTACCTGGTTTTAACATAATAACAAGGAAAACGGCATTGAAGAGGGTAACACAGACAGTCTTGCACTGTAACACATTCTCCAACTCCAGGCAGGGCAGCATGGAGAAAGAATCCATGGGCTCAGGGAAGAGAATGAAGTGAGGGTGGGTTTTAGCTTTGAAACTCAGAGCCGCCCAGTCACAGTGGAATACAACACAGGGCAGAATTCTGCCAGTGCCAACTCAAGGAGCATTTAGACCAGACAGTCATGGATCAGAGGGGACTCCTCTGCCCCAGCAGGAGAAACTCACTTCCTGGCCAACTTCACCACTGGCTGACTAAAGTGACCTGGGGCCCTGGATAAATCTGAGTAGCAGTTGGGCCATAAGGACTGCAGTCCCTGTGGAAGCCTTGGTGCTGCAGTGGACTTGGGGTGTGACCCAGTGCAACAACAGTTGCAGTGGCCATGATAGTGCCTGAATCACCCCTCCCCCAACCCCCAGCAACACAGCTCCTGTAGCAACTCCTTTTACTTGGGGGAAGGAGAGGTAAGAGTACAAAGGACTTTGTCTTGCAACTTAGGTACCAAAATCAGCCACAGTAAAACAAAGCACCAGGCATATTCCTGAAGACCCCAATTTCATTTGTTTGCTCCTGGATAGCATTTCTAGATACAACTTCAGCCAGAAGGGAATCCATTGTACTGAGGACAGCTACGCAGTCCCAGCAGGATTCACTAACTGCTGACTAAAGGGGGCTTAGGCCTTGAGTAAATACCTGTGACAACCAGACAGTGGTGGCCTCAGGCCCTGGGTGAACTCTAGTACTATGCTGGTCTGGAAAGCCATGGGCTTCAGGTGTGACTCAACATGATGACAGCTGTGGTAGCCACAAGAGTGCCTGTGTCATCCCACCCACAACTCCAAAGACAGAAAAAAAACTCCCACGCGGAGAAATACTACTTCTGACTGGGGAGAACAGAGGAAAAAGAATGAGAGACTTTGCCTGATAACCCAGGGAATTCTCCTTTTATCTTCCCCAAGTCTACCAAGTCTGTGTATCTAGGAGTTCACAAGAGTTGTAGTGTTCCTGGGCTTAGAGAATCCTCTCATGTGAACATGCTGCAGGGACCACAGGCTTAGGTCACAACACTTAGTCCCCTTTGAATTATTGGAAAGCCCTCTAAACAAGGACAAATATAAATACACTCAGACTGCAAAGATTGAAATAAAAACCTGACTTTCAATGCCCAGACATTGACAAATGTTCTCAGGGATCAAGAACATTCAGGAAAACATGACCTCACCAAATGAACTAAATAAGGCATCTGTGACCACTCCTGGAGTGATGACAAAAGATCAATCCTGGAGTGACGATATGTGACCTCTCACACGGGGAATTCAAAATAGCTGTTTTGAGGAAGCTCAATGAACTCAAGATAACACAGAAAAAAAATTTAGAATTCTATTATACAAATGTAACAAAGAGATTGAAATAATTTTAAAAAAAATCAAGCAGAAAATGCTTGAACTAAAAAATTCAATTAACAAACTAAAATATGCATTAGAGTGTCTCAATGGCAGAACTGAAATGAACAGAAAAAAAAATTATTGAGCTTGAAGACAGGCTATATATAAATACACAATCAGAAAAGAAAAATAAGAATTAAAAAGAATGAAACACATATACAAGATTCAGAAAATAGTCTCAAGGAGGCAATTCTAAGAGTTATTGGCCTTGAAGAGAGAGAATGGGGTAGAAAGTATATTCAAGAAAATAATAACAGAGAATGTTTCAAACCTGGAGAAAGATATGAATATCCAGATATAAGAATGTCAAAGAACACCAGGCAGATTCAACCCAAATAAGACTATTTCAAGTCATATAACAGTCACCATCATAAGTCAAAGACAAAGAACAAATTCTAAAAGCCGCAAGAGAAAAAAATAACATATAAATGAGCTCTGATAATGTTGGCAATCAACTTCTCAGAGAAAGTCTTATGAGCTAGGAGGAAGTGGGATGACATAGTCAAAGTGCTGAAGGAAAAACACCTTTCAACCTAGAATAGTATATCTAGCAAATATTATCCTTCAAACATGAAGAAGAGTCTTCTAGACAAAAAAAAAAAAAAAAAAAAAAACTGACAGATATTTTTTCAACACCAGACCTCTCTTAAAAAATATATACTAAAGGAAGGTAGTTAATCTGAAAGAAAAGAACATTAATGAGCAACAAGAAATCATCTGAAGTTATAAAATTCACTGGTAAAAGTAAGTACACAGACAAATACAGAATATTCTAACAATGTAACTGCAGTATGTAAACCACTCATATCTTTAAATAAAAGATAAACCTATCAAAAATAATAACTACAATTTTTAAAAAGAGATAGACAATATAAAAAGATAAAAGAGAAAACAAAAAACTCAAAAAGCAGGGAGGGGATGATGGAATTTAAAGTGTGAAGTTTTTTAGTTTTCTCTTTGTTTGATTTTTTATTTTCTTTGTGATCAGAGTTAAATTGTCATCAGTTTAAAATAATTGGTTATAAGGGATTATTTGTAAGCCCTATTTATGGTAATCACAAAATAAACTTCTACAACAGATACACAAAAAATAAAAAGCAAGAAAATAAAACACACTACCAGAGAAAATCACTTTTGCAAAAAGGAAGACAGGAAGAAGGAATAAAGGAAGAGAGTACCATCAAAACAACCTGAAAACAAATTTCAAAAATGACTGTAGTAAGTCTTTAAGTACCAATAATAA
The DNA here is from genome assembly GCF_000951035.1 of Colobus angolensis palliatus. NCBI lineage: Eukaryota > Metazoa > Chordata > Mammalia > Primates > Cercopithecidae > Colobus > Colobus angolensis. Next base: position 6,921,195 of record NW_012115932.1, read on the forward strand.
CATTGAATGTCCAATTAAAAACATACAGTGTGGTTAATGGATTAAAAAATAAGGCTTAACTTTATGCTCTTTGTTGCCTACAAGCCTACAAGAAATCCACTTCATCTAAAAAGGCATAAATGGGCTGAAATAGAAGGAATGTAAAAAAAAAAAAAAGTCCATGCAAATGGAAACCAAAAGAGTAGAAGTAGCTATACCTGTATCAGACAAAATAGATTTCAAGACATAAACTGTATAAAGAGACAAAGGGTCACTAACAATGATAAAGGGGTCAAATCAGCAAAACAATATAATTATTGTAAATATGTATGCATTCAATGCTGGAGCACCCATACATACAAAGCAAATATTATTAGAACTAAAGAAAAAGATTCCAATACAGTAATGCCCCAACACCCAATTTTTAGCAATGCACAGGTTATCGAGATAGAAAATCAAGGATACAACAAACTTAACCTGTAATATAGACCAAATAGACATAATAGGTACTTACAGAACATACATTTAACAGCTGCAGAATACAAGTCCTTCTCCTCAGCACATAAAACATTCTCAAGGATAGACCATATGTTAGACAACAAAACAATTATCAAAAAATTTTTTAAAATTATAGTCATATCAAGTAGTTTTTCTTACTGCAATGGAATAAAACTAAAAGTCAATAACAAAAGGAACTTTGAAACTATGAAACACATAGAAATTAAACAGTATTTTTCAAATAAACATTATGTTTATTTGAAAGTAATTAAAGAGGAAACAAAAAAATGAAAAATATTCCATGTTGATAGGTTGGAATAATCAATATTGTTAAAATCTCCATATTAGCCAAAGCAATCCTGAGCAAAAAGAAAAAGGTTAGAAGTGTCACATTACTTAACTTCAAATAATACTACAAAGCTATCGTAACCAAAACAACTTGGAACCGGCATTGAAAACAGACACACAGACCAATGGAATAGAATAGAGAACCCAGAAATAAATCCATGAATTTACATTTGTAATAGTCCATTTTCACACTGTGGAATTATACGGTTTGACTCTATGCCCCACCTATATTTCATCTTGATTTGTAATCCCCATAATTTCCACATGTGGAGGGAGAGACCTGGTAGGAGGTGATTGCATCATGGGGGCAGTATCCCTCATGCAGTCTGCATGATAGGGAGTGAGTTCTCATGAGATATGATGGTTTTATCAGCATCTGACATTTCCCCTGCTTTCATTCTCTCTCTCATCTACCCCCTGCTTTCCCTTCATGCTTCCTCCAGCCATGCAGAACTGTGAGTCAATTAAACCTCTTTTCTTTATGAATTACCCAGTCTTCTGAGTACAGCACACCAATGGGTCTTGACTCTTTATCCAATTTGCCAGTCTGTGTCTTTTAATTGGGGCATTTAGCCCATTTACATTTAAGGTTAATATTGTTATGAGTGAATTTGATCTATGATGCTAGCTGGTTATGTTGCCATTAGTTGATGCAATTTCTTCATAGCGTTGATGGTCTTTACAATTTGGTATGTTTTTGAAGTAGCTGGTACAGGTTTTTCCTTTCCATATTTAGTGCTTTCTTCAGGAGCTCTTGTAAGGCAGGCCTGGTGGTGACAAAATCTCTCAGTATTTGCTTGTCTGTAAAGGATTTTATTTCTCCTTTGCTTATGAAGATTAGTTTGGCTGGATATGAAATTCTGGGTTGAAAATTCTTTTCTTTAAGAATGCTGAATATTAGCCCCTCACTCTCTTCTGGCTTGTAGGGTTTCTGCAGAGAGATCCACTGTTAGTCTAATGGGCTTTCCTTTGTGGGTAACCCGACCTTTCTCTCCATCTGTCCTTAACATTTTTTCCTTCATTTCAACCTTGGTGAATCTAATGATTATGTGTCTTGGGGTTGCTCTTCTTGAGGAGCATCTTTGTGGTATCCTCTGTATTTCCTGAATTTCAGTGTTGGCCTGTCTTGTTAGGTTGGGGAAGTTCTCCTGGATAATATCCTGAAGAGTGTTTTCCAAGTTGGTTCCATTCTCCCTGTCACTTTCAGGTACACCAATCAAACGTAGGTTTGATCTGTTCACATAGTCCCATATTTCTCAGAGGCTTTATTCGTTTCTTTTCATAATTTTTTCTCTAATCTTGTCTTCATGCTTTATTTCATTAAGTTGATCTTTGATCTCTGATATTCTTTCTTCTGTTTGATCAATTCCACTACTGATACTTGCGTATGCTTCACAAAGTTCTTGTGCTGTGTTTTTCAGCTCCATCAAGTCATTTATGTTCTTCTCTAAATGAGTTATTCTAGTTAGCAATTAGTCTAACTTTTTTCAAGGTTCTTAGCTTCCTTGCATTGGGTTAGAACATGCTCTTTAGCTCTGAGGAGTTTGTTATTACCCACCTTCTGAAGCCTCCTTCTGTTAATTCGTCAAACTCATTCTCCAGTTAGTTTTGTTCCAATGCTGGTGAGGAGTTGTGATCCTTTGGAGGAGTAGCGGCGTTCTGGTTTTTGGAATTGTCAGAGTTTTTACGCTGATTTTTCCTCATCTTTGTGGATTTATCTACCTTTGGTCTTTGATGTTGGTGACCTTTGGATGAGGTTTTTGTGTAGATATTCTTTTTGTTGATGTTGATGGTATTCTGTTTGTTAGTTTTCCTTAAAGCAGTCAGTCCCCTCTGTTGCCAGTCTGTTGGAGTTTGCTGGAGGTCCACTCCAGACCCTGATAGACTGGGTATCACCAGCAGTGGCTGCAGAAGAGCAAAGATTGCTGACTGTTCCTTCCTCTGGAAGCTTCATCCCAGAGGGACATCCACCAAATGCCAGTTGGAGCACTCCTGTATGAGGTGTCTGTAGACACCTGCTGAGAGGTATCTCCCACTCAGGAGTCATGGGGGTTAGGGACCCACTTGTGGAGCCAGTCTGTCACTTAGCAGAGCTCGAGAACTGTAATGGGAGATCTGCTGCTCTCCTCAGTGCTGGCAGGCAAGAGTGTTTAAGTCTGCTGAAGCTGCACCCACAGCTTCCCCTTCCCCCAGGAGCTCTGTCCTAGGGAGATGGGAGTTTTATCTATAAGCCCCTGACTGGGGCTGCTGCCTTTCCTTCAGAGATGCCCTGCCCAGAGAGGAGGAATCTAGAGAGGCAGTCTCACTACAGTGGGTTTGTCAAGTTGTGGTGGGCTCCACTCAGTTTGAACTTCCTGGTGGCTTTGTTTACACTCTGAGGGGAAAACTGACTACTCAAGCCTCAGTAATGCCGGATGTCCCTTCCCCAAACCAAGCTGGAACATCCCAGGTTGACTTCAGAGTGCTGTGCTGGCAGTGAGAATTTCAAGCCAGTGGATCTTAGCTTGCTGGGCTCTGTGGGGATGGGATCTGCTGAGCAAGACCACTTGACTTCCTGGCTTCAGGCCCCTTCCAGGGGAGTGAATGATTCTGTCTTGTTATTGTTCCAGGTGCCACTGGGGTATGAAAAAAACTCCTGTATCCAGCTCGATGTCTTCCCAAACGACCACCCAGCTTTGTGCTTGAATCCAAGGGCACTGGTGGTGTAGGCAACTGAGGGAATCTCCTGGTGTGCAGGTTGTGAAGAGAGTAGGAAAAGTGTAGTATCTGGACCAGAATGCACCCTCCCACATGGCACAGACCCTCACAGCTTCTCTTGCTAGGAGAGGGAGTTCCCCGACCCTTCGTGCTTCCTGGGTGAGGCAACGCCTAACCCTGCTTCATCTTGCCCTCCGTGGTTTTCATTCACTGTCTAACTAGTACCAATGAGATGAGGCAGGTACCTCAATTGGAAAGGCAGAAATCACCTGCCTTCTGCAACTGATCTTGCAGGGTGCTGCAGACTGAAGCTGTTCCTATTCAGCCATCTTGCCAGCCACACCTCAAAGACATGCATATGCTCAAAATAAAGGGATGAAGGAAGATTTACCAAGCAAAGCAAAAAAAAAAAAAAAAAA
>NW_012115932.1:6926350-6946078 GCF_000951035.1 Colobus angolensis palliatus
TTCAGGCCAATATCCCTGATGAACATCGATGCGAAAATCCTCAATAAAATACTGGCAAACCGAATCCAGCAGCACATCAAAAAGCTTATGCACCGCGATCAAGTTGGCTTCATCCCTGGGATACAAGGCTGGTTCCACATATGCAAATCTATAAACGTAATTCATCACATAAACAGAACCAATGACAAAAAACACATGATTATCTCAATAGATACAGAAAAGGCCTTCGATAAAATTCAACACCTCCTTCATGTTAAGAACTCTCAACAGACTAGGTATTGATTGAACATATCTCAAAATAATAAGAGCTATTTATGACAAACCCACAGCCAATATCATACTGAATGGGCAAAACCTGGAAACCTTCCCTTTGAAAACCAGCACAAGACAAGGATGCCCTCTCTCACTACTCCTATTCAACATAGTATTGGAAGTTCTGGCCAGGGCAATCAGGCAAGAGAAAGAAATAAGGGGCATTCAAATAGAAATACAGGAGTCAAATTGTTTCTGTGTGCAGATGACATGATTGTATATTTAGAAAAGCTTATAATCTCAGCCCAAAATCTCCTTAGGCTGATAAGCAACTTCAGCAAAGTCTCAGGATACAAAATCAAGGTGCAAAACTCACAAGCATTCCTATACACCAATAATAGACAAACAGACAGCGAAATAATGAGTGAACTCCCATTCACAATTGCTACAAAGAGAATAAAATACCTAAGAATACAACTTACAAGGGATGTGAAAGGCCTCTTCAAGGAGAACTACAAACCACTGCTCAAGGAAATAAGAGAGGACACAAACATATGGAAAAACATTCCATCCTCATGGATAGGAAGAATCAATACCGTGAAAATGGCCATACTGCCCAAAGTAATTTATAGATTCAATGCTATCCCCATCAAGCTACTATTGACTTTATTCACAGAATTAGGGGAAAAAACTACTTTAGATTTCATTTGGAGCCAAAAAATAGCCCATATAGTCAAGACAATCTTAAGCAAAAAGAACAAAGCTGGAGGCATCATGCTACCTGACTTCAAACTATACTACAAGGCTACCGTATCCAAAACAGCATGGTACTGGAACCAAAACAGATAACAAATGCCGTTAGGAAAACTGGCTAGCCATATGCAGTAAACTCAAACTGGACCCCTTCCTTACACTTTATACTAAAATTTACTCAAGATAGATTAAAGATATGACCTAAAGTCATAAAAACCCAAGAAGAAAACCTAGGCAATACCTTTCAGGACACAGGCATGGACAAATATTTCATGACTAAAACACCAACAGCAATGGCAACAAAAGACAAAATTGACAAATGGGATCTAATTAAACTAAAGAGCTTCTGCACAGTAAAAGAAACTATCATCAGAGTGAACAGTCAGCCTACAGAATGGGAGAAAAATTTTGCCATCTATTTATTTGACAAAGGGCTAATATCCAGAATCTACAAGGAACTTAAACAAATTTACAAGACAAAGACCAACAACCCCATCAAAAAGTGGGTAAAGGATATGAACAAACACTTCTCAAAAGAAGACATTTATGTGACCAACAAGCATATGAAAAAAGCTCATCATCACTGGTAATTAGAGAAATGCGAATCAAAACCACAATGAGATACCATCTCATGCCAGTTAGAATGGTGATCATTAAAAAGTCAAAAAACAACAGATGCTGGAGAGGATGTAGAGAAATAGGAATGCTTTTACACTGTGGGTGGGAGTGTAAATTAGTTCAACCATTGTGAAAGACAATGTGGCAATTCCTCAAGGACCTAGAACTAGAAATACCATTTGACCCAGCAATCCCATTACTGGGTATATACCCAAAGGATTATAAATAATTCTACTATAAAGACACATGAACATGTATGTTTATTGCAGCACTATTCACAATAGCAAAGACTTGGAACCAACCCAAATGCCCATTAAAGATAGACTGGATAAAGAAAATGTGGCACATATATACCATGGAATACTATGCAGCCATAAAAAAGGATGAGTTCATGTCATTTTGCAGGGACATGAATGAATCTGGAAACCATCATTCTCAGCAAACTAACACAAGAACAGAGAACCAAACACCACATGTTCTCACTCATAAGTGGGAGTAGAACAATGAGAACACTTGGACACAGGGAAGGGAACAACATACACCAGGGCCTCTCAGGGGGTGGCAGGCTAGGGGAGGGGTAGCACTAATATAGATGACAGGTTGATGGGTGCAGCAAACCACCGTGTCATGTGTATACCTGTGTACAAACCTGCATGTTCTACACATGTATCCCAAAACTTAAAATATAATGAATACATTTTTTTAAAAAACCTGTTACCTGGAGCAAAAACTAAAAATAAAATAAAATAATAAATTACCCAGTCTCGGAAGTTCTTTATAGCAGTGTGAAAAATGAACTAATACAACAGTCAACACATTTTTGAGAATGGCTCCAAGAATATACATTGAAGAAAGAACAGTCTCTTCAATAAATGGTGCTGGCGAAACTGGATATTCACATGCAGAAAAAGGAAACTACACCCCTAACTCTCCCCATATACAAAAATCAAATCAAAATGGATTAAAGACTTAATCTATGACTTCAAACTATGAAACCACTACAAGAAAACACTGGGGAAAATCTCCAGGATATTAGAGTGGGCAAAGACTTGATTAATACATCCCATAGGCACAGGCAACCAAAGCAAAAATAGACGAATGGGATGACATCAAGTCAAACTTCTGTACAGCAAAGGAAACCATCAACAAACTGAAGAGACAATCCACAGATGGGAGAAAATACTTGCAAACTACCCATCTGACAAGGGATTAATAACAAAATATATGAGAAGCTCAAACATCTCAACAAATAATTTGATTAGAAAATGGGCAAAAGATCTATGTAGACATTTCTCAAAAGAAGACATAGAAATGGCCAACAGGTATATGAAAACATGCTCAACATTGCTAATCATCAGAGAAATGCAAATCAAAACTACAATGAGACATCGCCTGACCCCAGTTAAAATGGCTTTTATGCAAAAGACAGGTAATAATGGATGCTGGCAAAGATATAACAAAAGGGGAACTTCCATACTCTGTGGGAATACAAGTAGTACAGCCACTCTGAAGAACAGTATGGAGTATTCTAAAAAAACTATGAACAGAACTACCATATGATCCAGGAAATTCACTCCTGGGTGTATATCTCAATGAAAGGAAATTAGTATTATCTAAGAAATATCTCCATTCCCATGTTTATTGCAGCACTATTCACAATCACCAAGATATGGAATCAGCCAAAGTGTCCATCATCAAATGAATGGATAAAGAAAAATGTGGTACATATACACAATGGAATATTATTCAGCCATAAAAAATGACATCTTGTAATTTTCAAAAATATAGTGGAACTAGGGAATATTATGTTTATTGAAATAAGACAGGTATCACATTTCTCACTCACAGGTGGGAACTAAAAAAGAAATTGAACTCATGGAGATAGAGAGTAGAATGATGGCTACCAGAGGATGGGAAGGAAAATGAGGCCTGGGACAAAGAGGGGATAGTTAATGGGTACAAAAATACACTGAGATAGAAGGAATGAGATCTAGTGTTCAGGAACACAACAGGTGACCATAGTTAACAATAATTTATTGTATATTTCAAAATAACTAAAGGAGTGAAATTAGAATATTCCTAATACAAAGAAATGATAAATGCTTGAGAGGTGGATCCCAAATCAGGTGGACTCTGATTTGATCATTACATATTGTATGCTTGTATCAAAAAATCACATGTACACCATAAATATATACAACCATTATGTATCCATAATAATTTTAAACAACTTTTAAAAAACTCATAATAGTAATAAATAAAGGGGAACAACCATACAGTGTTTGAAGTCTCCTGAAACCTTAACATCCCCAGAATCTATGGTTGATTCTTTCTTGGGAGGGAAAATTACTATATTCTAGGCATCTGCCTTTGAAAATAGTATTCTTCAAGCTGTATAGCCTCTGAGCTACATATTGTTTTCACATCAATGTGATTTATCTCCTAAGCTATATTTTAAAAGCATTGAATTCCAGGATATTTCACCATACTTTATATCCTAATCACATACACCTTTCTTCCTTGCACAGTATATACACTTCAGAAATACCCATCTAAAGATTCACCAGGCCTGGGGTTGGGCACGGTGGCTCACACCTGTAATGCCAGCACTTTGGGAGGCCAAAGCAGGCGGATCACAAGGTCAGGAGTTCAAGGCCAACCTGACCAGCATAGTGAAACCCCATCTCTACTAAAAATACAAAAAAATTAGCCGGGCATAGTGGTGCACGCCTGTAGTCCCAACTACCAGGAGGCTGGCTCTGTTATTTCTATCCTAATATAACTAAACTAAAACACAAACAGACAAAGAAAGAAAAAATACAGGCAATCAGAGAGATGGGAGCACTGGATATTTAATGATGCTAAACAATAACTGTGATTTTTATGGGTGAGGGCGAGTTGAAGGAGGGTGTGATAACAATATTAGTTTTTTAAAAGCAGAATTCCTATCATTTATGTTGAAAATGTTACAGATGAAGCTATATGAAATACACATTTTTCTTCAAAATAATCTACAAAAGGGAAGGTTACTAAATAGTTAATAATGTGAACAAATTTAGAAATGAGTTGGCAATTGTTTAAACTGTTGATAGGTACACGGGGTATCATATTTCTGTATCTACTGTTGTGTATGTTTTAAATTTTCATAATTTTTTTTTTCACAAAAAGAAATGTGTTGGCTGAGAAGACTTTGCAGCTCCTTGGATGCTTAACATACATGGACTGCACTGATGAGAGAAATTTACCAAAAAAGAAGGAGGAGGAGGAGGAGGAGGAGGACAAGAACAAGAAGAACAAGAACAAGAAGGGAGGAGAAACCTAAGAACAAAAAGAGCATCAGAGAAATATTAGAGAAACTTAAATCTAAAGGTGTTCTTTGATAAAAAGTTAAAGGGAAAAATTCTTTTTTTTTATTGTACTTTAAGTTCTAGGGCACATGTGCACAATGTGTAGGTTTGTTACGTATGTATACATGTGCCACGTTGGTGTGCTGCACCCATTAACTCATCATTTACATTAGGTATATCTCCTAACAGTGCTCTAGGGGTGGGTCAACTATATAAAATTCCCCTGCAACATGCTTTTTATGTGATTCATTAACTCAGAAATGGTTTCCAGAATACTATTACCTTTGATGGGGTTCAGGATATGCTACCCCAAACTAGGACACTGTGGCAAACTGAATATTTTTAGCTGAAGGAATTTGAGAAATGGCAGATGCTGGAAGGACTTTCTGACCTACTTTGCTGAAGCAGGTCACAAGACCTTTCTGTGAGAGATGCCCTCACTATACCAGAAGGAAAGGAGTCTCCTTACATCTGAGGATGGAGAAATGCCAAAAGGAATTTTAATGAATAAGCCTTACTAAGTCTCCTCCAGTTTACTCCACTTAGCTCATACCCTTTTGTCCTACGACTTTTTTTTCCCCGTAGCTCTCTATTCTTAATCACACTTACTATAAAAACGCTTCGGCTTAACCATTTATTAGGGGTCTTCATTTCCTTATGAAGCTCCATGTCACATAAAATATATATTAAATGAATTAGTATGATCTTTTCCTAGTAATCTGTCTTTTGTTATAAAACTCCAGTTGAGAACCTAGAAGGAAAGAACGAAAAGATTTTTCTCCCTCTCTTACAGTTTTTGTTGACCACAGAGGCAGAAAAAACCTGGAATACTCTACTCACCCCAGAGACTGCAGTTGAAGTCTGGGACAATCATCAAATCTGAAAAAGGATAAGAATTCTTACCATATCAGTTTCCGGGGTCTCTGTCCATAGACCCTGATTAAGAGAAGAAGGTTATAAATAAAGCCTTTCCAACTTCAGATTTGCGAGAGAAAAGTATTTGTAAGAACAAATTTTTTGAGTTGTGATTCTTGTGAACTTGTTTTTTGGGTATTCATTGGTTATTGATCCTTTCTCAGGGACAAGTATTAGTTTCCTGTTTATCTTGTTTAGTGTCCTGTAAACTTGGCTTGACTTTCTACCTCTCTGGGCAGAAAGATTATTGGGCCAACATCTGCAGGCACTCAGCCATCACACTGGGGATGCCAAGAGTAGGCTGGACAGAAATATAGTTTGCACATCATTTGCTGCTAATGTCCTACTAACCTTTTGCTGTCTCTAGTGAGATGAAGAGGGTGGTTTCTTCATCTGTTTTCCCTTTGGCTATCTTTGGAAATAATTTTGGATCTTGGGAGGTCTGTATCTTTTGAAATTTCTTTTGGGATACCTCTTTTGTCCATGGATAAGTCATAAAAGGCTTACTGGCTTTGGTTTTGAGTCACTTGGAATAGATGTATTCTTGGGTTAAAAAAAGAGTTAAGTCCTGCCGGGAATATTTATTGTTTGTCCCAAACAAATGATTTTTTTAAAGTGCTCTAAGGACAGAAGGTGACTTTTTTAAGTGCTCTAAAGTGAGAAGTTGGCCTAATCAGAAGTTGATATTCACAGCCTGAGCGGAGTTGTGATTTTCTAAGGCCTGTCCGCTCTTTCTATTTTATATTGCTCCTTCCATGGGAACTTGTCGACGAAGACTCCTTTCTCAAAACCCTACTGATTCTATGTTCTGCCGGTGCTGCCCAACCTTCTCTTGGCATGATCTGCTGAGGATAATTTGGAATTTCACTGGCTTCTTCAGGAAACTTCTGATCTTCCCACACTGGCTCCCCAAGGTCGCTTTCTCCCCATTGCTTCTGCGCTTCCACAGTCCTTTTGCCACCTCCCATCCTCATTCAGTTCTCCTGAATTCCAAGGTTCCCTTCCAAGGTCCTACCCTTTTCCATGTCAGCCTCTTAATCACTGAACTTTAGGTCCCTTTGTTGCTAGGTACTCAGCTTCCTCCAAAAGCAAATAACTGAGGTTGGAAAGAAAAAAGTCTACTTGACAATAAACTGAATATTTTATCCACTCAGATGGGCTTTGAAGACATCCAGACAACTGCTGGATATTTCTCCAGTCACTTCCCTAAAATGGAACTTACAGCCACCATAAGATTACATGTCAGGGCAAAGGAAATCTAAAAAGCCTTCTCCACAAATACTGGTGAGAAGTGTTTGCCCTCATACTAAATAGGTAACCTCAACTTGTCCCATTTATCTGAAATATAATTCAGATAAAAATATGAAGTGGATATAAAGCAGTGAGTTTGTATCACTATTTTACTGACCTGTGGCTACAATTTTAGAATAAAATCTATGTCTCTTAGTGTCTATCTGTATGTATGTGTATGTCTACATATTAATATATATGTTACATATATGTTTTTTTCAATCTCCAGGTAATTTTACCAAATTAATTTATAAAACCCATTAAAGGAGTTCTATTCGAAATTGTTTAGGGAGGAATGAGCACTTATGTAAATTAATTATTCCTGAAACTCTCAGAAATACAGAAACATTCAAATTTTTTCTTTTTCTTCTTTTTTTTGATTCACATGAGGTAGGATATTCTTTGATATATAAAGCTAGTTTTAAGATTTTCGATAAATAAAAGCAGATATGTCTTCAGAGTTGTAAGTTTTTCTACGTAGATTTACTAGTCAATCAAACTTGTCTCTACGAGATGTTTAAGATTATAAAACTATAAATTTAACCTAGGAACAAATTGTACAATAAAAATAAATTGCTTTCTGGTTCTATGAGTTGAGCTGTTTTTAGATTTCACATATAAATGAGATCATGCAATATCTGTCTTTCTCTGGCTGACTTATTTGATTTAACATAATGTCCCCCAGTTTCATCTGTTATTGCAAATGACAGAATATCCTTCTTTTTTAAGACTGAGTAATATTCCATTATATACACAGATGTATACATACATACACACACATATACATACATATATATACATATATATACACATACATATATATATATTTTTTTTTTTTTTTGAGATGGAATTTCACTCTTGTTGCCCAGGTTGGAGTGCAATGGCGTGATCTTGGCTCACTGCAACCTCCACCTCCCAGGTTCAAGCGATTCTCCTGCCTCAGCTTCCCAAGTAGCTGGGATTACAGGAATCTGCTACCAAGTCCAGCTAATTTTTGTAGTTTTTAGTAGAGACGGGGTTTTGCCATGTTGATCAGGCTGGTCTCCAACTCCTGACCTGATGGTCTACCTGCCTCAGCCTCACAAATTGCTGGGATTACAGGCATGAGCTACAGTGCCCAGCCATATATTTTATATTTTTTATGACAGACATTCTAATCTGTGTGAGATGATTTTGATTTGCATTTCCCTGATGATTAGCGACGTTGAGCACCTTTTCACATACTTCTCGACTATTAGTATGGGTTCTTTGGAGAAATATCTTTTCTGGTCCTTTGACCATTTTTTAATGCAGTTATTTATTTTTTGATTTTAGGTGTTTGGCCTGCTATTGAGTCGAATGAGTTCCTTATATATTTTGGATATTAAACTCTTATCAGCTATATGGTGTGCAAATGTTTTCTCTCATTTCCTAGGTTGCTTTTCAAGTCCATTGATTGCAGAAGCTTTTCGGTTTGATTTAATATCATTTGTCTATTTTTGCTTTCGTTGCCTATGCTTTTAGTATCACATCCAAAACAACAAAAAAAAAAATCATTGCCCAGACCTATTTCAAGAAGGTTTTCCATATGGCTTCTTCTAGTAGTTTCACGGTTTCAAATATTACATTTAATGTTAACGTAATTAATCTTATCTTAAGTCTTTACTATTTTGAAGTTATTTTTGTATATGATGTAAGGGTCAAATTTTATTTTTCTGCATGTGGATATCCAGTCTTCCTAACACCATTTATTGAAGAAACTATCCTTTCCTCATTTTGTATGCTTGGCACCCCTGTGAAGATCCACAGACTGGTTTCATAGAAGCCATAGACTCATAGAAGCAGAGAATAAAATGGAGGTTATCAGGGGCTGGAGAAGGACGGTAAAATGGAGAGATGGTGGTTGAGGGGTACATAGTTTCAATTATGTAAGATGAAAAAATTTGGGAGATCTAATTTACAATAAACTGACCAAAAATTAATAATATTTTTGTGCATTTGAAATTTCCTAAGATTGTAGATCTTAAATGTTCTTACCACAAAGGAAAAAAAGAACAAAGGAAGGAAGGAAGGAAGGAAGGAAGGAAGGAAGGAAGGAAGGAAGGAAAAAAGGAAGGAAGGAAAAAAGGAAGGAAGGAAGGAAAGAAGAAGGGGAGAGAGGGAGGAAAGAAGGAAGGAAGGAAGGAAGTTAGGAAGGACTCTCTGAGGTGATGGATATATTAATTACTTTGATTGTAGTGATTATTTCACAATGTATATGTATGTCAAATCATCAATTTGCACACCTTAAATATATACAATTTTTAATTTTCAAGTATGCCTCAATAAAAATAAGTAAAGTCTTTCATGTATCCTGTTTGTCTTGGTCAACCACATTAAAACATAACTATCTAAAAACTAAAAATAATCAAAGTTAAAAGTAAAGCAAGTTATGAAACTGGCAGACCTATCAGACACGTCAAAGATTCAAACCAGGAAGGGCGTGGAAATCCGCAGGATGCCAGGTTCATATTTGCTTTGCTGCCGGGTGGAAAAAGCCTATGTGATGCCAACAATTCCCATGCCTCAGTATGACAGATGCTTCTTTCTCCTCACATTCTACAGTGAATCCTTCGAGAGAATAGCAAAGACCAGCTTTATTTAGACTTGTGAAAATGTGAAGATGTTCCAGCCACTATGATTTTCCACCTCTTCTGTCAAAAGAAATTCTAATTCTACATTATCTGCATGCCTTTGAAAGAATCAGCTGTTGGCTTTCTGAGACCAGATTAAAACAGAATAATAATTATTAACTTATGTCGAATATGTTTGATAACGAAGAAAGGAGAAAATATGTATAAAGAGATAAAGGTGAGACATGTTGAAGTAAAAACATTGTGTTGCATGTCCAGGAACCAAAGTCTAATCCACTTCTGACATTAGCCCTGCCTTTTGAACAAAGTCACCTAAAGCTCTTGAAAAATTAAGCAGTTACTTAAGTCATTCAGTAAACTATAAAGTATTAGAAATTATGTGATTATATATGTGCATATACTTATTATATATTTGTGTGCATATAAGAGTATGTATAGTGTGTATAAGCATATGTATACATACATATATATGTATGTTTATATAGTGTGTATATGTATATGTACACCTACATACATATATACCTACATATATGTAGGTATACAAACACATGCATATGTATGCCATATGTAGGCATACAAACATACATGCATACATATGCCTACATACATGTAGGCATACAAATGCATGCATACGTATGCCTACCATATGCCCACATACATGTAGGCATACAAACACATGCATATGTATGCCTACATACATGTAGGCATACAAACACATGCATACATATGCCTGCATACATGTAGGTATACCTACATATACATGTACACACACACACATATATATATAACATTACATATATACTTGGCCATCAAAAAGCTCTCAAATTTTCTTTTTTCCTCTTTCCCTTTATGAGCTATTCAAAAGTTCAAGTATTTCTTAAACACAGGCAATTTGCATGGTGCTGTTAGAATACATATATTCATTATATGTCTATAACAAGACATGCAGTTTCTTATTATAAAAAGCTCTCAAATTTTCCATTTCTTTGCTCTGCAGGCTCAGACTCTCTTTGAAAACCTAAGACTATATGCTAAGGACTTTGAATATCAGTCAGCAGATAATGTTCATTAATCCATCTATTTCATCCTTCTGTCCATCCATCCATTCATCCATTCAGTGTTCTCCAGACTCCAAGGTAGTAGATAGTGACATGGTGAGGTTTGAAATCTAACAGGAAAGAAAATAAGAAATTATCCCAGTTCTACTTCGTTGTTACTATTTGTTTGTTTCTTATTTTAAGTACTGTTTTTTAATTTATAGAAAGGATGGCAGATAATGGGTTCCTGAGGGAAAGGAGCATGTATTCCCATATATCTCCAGGAATTAGTGAGGTACTCACAAGTATTTGGAAAAATGAATGTATGAACATATATATACATGAAGGTACTTCAAGGCTAACATGCTAAAAGCTTCTCTAGGAATACAGAATTACTTGAAGAAATCTTGTCTGAGGTTTATTATGAGAGATGAAATCAGAGACTCAAAGAAAGGAATATTTCCTTATTCCTCTTTTGTTGAAACTGTATCATGTTTGAGCAGTGGAGGACAATGGAGAGAGGAGAAAAGAGAGGAAAAGGAGAAAGGGAGGAAGTGGGAAAAATAGTCTGGAATGCTGTACGCATGGCCAAAAGAAGAAAAAAGTAGATGGTGTATAAATGTAGCATTACTGGCTGGGTGCAGTGGCTCATGTCTGTAATCCCAGAACTTTGGGAGGCCAAGGTGGGCCGATCATCTAAGGTCAGGAGTTTGAGACCAGCCTGGCCAACGTGGTGAAACCCAATCTCTACTAAAAATACAAAAGTTAGCCAGGCATGGTGGCAAATGCTTGTAATCCCAGCTACTTGGGAGGCTGAGGCAGGAGAATCACTTGAACTTAGGAGGCAGAGGTTGCAGTGAACTGAGATCTAGCCATTTTATACAAGCCTGGGCGATAGAGCAAGACTCTGTCTCAAAAAAAATAAAAAGAGTAGCATTACCACTAGTTATCCATAGTCCTCTGCCCCATCATTTCAAATCCAAGTCATTTCTATTTTAAGAATAATGAAAATGTTGTACCAGTGCCATTAATGAATATTAATCTAGTTAAAATATCAATTTTTAAAAATAAATTTAGAAATAAAAAGTTCTATTCATCTGCTTGCCACCAAAAAACAAGAGAGTAAGAATTGCTTAATGTATATCAAGCATGGCAGGAAAAAAAAGAAAAAAAAAAACCGTATGCTTAACTTTTTAGTTTCTTTGCCTCTGTGATGTTTGGTGATTGCTTAATATATGTATGTTAAAAAATAACTAGACGTGATGGTTAGCTTTGTTTGCTATTATAGTATGTCCGCCTGAAAACTGTTTCCAAAATTTTTTTGGTAACTTGCAACCTTAACGCTATGCTGAGTAATACGTATTTTAAACTCATATTAATTTTAAATATTAAATATATTAATAGATTGAAGGCATTAAATATTAAAGATATGAAAATTATTAACTAAAAATCATGAGATAAACTCACTTATTAAAAAATCATAAGTTTAAATTTGTACTTTTGTCATATTATTTTTATATGGTATAGAAAGGCTAAACATATTTCAGTCTATTAACAAACATAAAATATTCTATAGCAGAAAATTTTTTGCTTTAGAAAATATAAAAAATTCTTCCTCATAGAATTCATATATTCTATGAGGAACTGTACACTTTTAAAAATTGTGAGATGAAATATTCACAAAATTTTCTAGTCTGCTATAGAATGTTGGTATGTGACAGACAATTCACAATTGCCTACTTTATAGTTTTTCCATAAAAGAGAGGTCACTAATGGCTAAAATTTATAATTAATATATGTAAATGAAATTACTAGAAACTGTAAGCATAAAGGAAAACAACTTTGTAGGCCGAATATGTTTTTGTTCTGAGGAAATGAAAATGATTATATTCTAAGACAGAATATAGGGCCGGGCATGATGGCTCACACCTGTAATCCCAACACTTTTGAAGGTCAAGGCAGGCAAATCATGAGGTAAGGAGATCGAAACTATCCTGGCCAACATGGTGAAACCCCGTCTCTAATAAAAATACAAAAATTAGCTGGGTGTGGTGGCACATGCCTCGGGAGGCTGAGGCCGGAGAATCGCTTGAACCCAGGAGGCGGAGGTTGCAGTGAGCCAAGATCGCACCACTGCACTCCAGCCTGCTGACATAGCAAGACTCCATTCAAAAAAAAAAAAATTATATATATATATATATATATATATATAGAGAGAGAGAGAGAGAGAGAGAGAGAGAGAGAGAGGGAGAGAATGACTGTTTATTCCAAAATGAGAAAAAAGTATAGATGTATTAAAAAAAAAAAAAAACAAGAAAGAGAAGAAGAAGAAGGAGCAGGAGGAAGAGGAGGAAGATGAGGAGGAGAAGAAGATTGTATAATAGGTTTGAAGGAAAGGAATTTTCTGTGTACTCCAGCTGCTAAGATTGAATGGATTTACTTACAAGTTTTTAAAACATACTGACCCTTAATTTCAAAAGTCTACTGAAGCAAAACTAGAATAACACAGTTTTCTTGGATTATTGGTCTGCTCTTATTAGCAAACTGTAACAAGGGGTTCTTCATCTTTTAATTAGGCTGTCTAGGACAGAAAGATTTTTTTCTTCTATGTAAATAATTTTCCTATGATTTATGTTCATTTAATTGGGTCTTTTATTACTTAGGAAAACTAAGTCACCTCAAAATCAAAGGAGTTACATTTTGCTTAAAACAATGTAAACTTCTTTATTTGCCTTTGCCTTTGGAATTTTTTTTTGTCATTTTGGTTAAATAACTCTCTCTGTCTATATATATATATATTATATATATATTATATATAATATATTATATATATTATATATTATTATATATATTATATATATAGTTTCATAGTAATCTTTGATCTCAGTTATTCAAATCTTTCAATATTTTTGACAAACTTCCTAAAATCAAATCTAAATGAAGTCTTTTCAATCTCAAACTAATTTTAGGATTTTCCAGAGGGTCTGGGGGGCAGAATATATATATGAATGTTCTCCTTATATAAAGAGAGATATTAAAATGTTTCATATTCTAAGTTACATGGCAAACACTGTAAAATAAAAAGTGATATTTAACCTTCCTTATATTTGTTAGTCATTTCAAGTATTTTGTCATTTAAAGATAGTTTTACTTTCATACTTTCCTGAAAGCTTTTGCAAAGTACAGATTTATGATCATTTTAAGGTCATGCCATTAGACTGGGTAAGAATTTCCAAAACTCTAATGAAGAATCTGATGTGTTCATGAAACTGTTACCAGGAAAAGTGGTCTAGAGTCAGATACCCAGAGAGGGTTCTTGGATCTTGTGCAAGAAGGAATGCAAGGAGTCTCAAAGTTCAGTGAAAGAAGCAAGTTTATTCAAAGTTACTCCATTGCGGAGTTCGGTGTCTTCAGAAAGCAAGTGGAGGAGTGCACCATATTTGTTTTAAGTTTTTGTGTATAGAGGTCTTTCCTATGCAAAGACTAAACTAAGCTGTACTTATGTACAGGTGAGCAGACAGAATGACAAAATTCATTATTCTATTGAGTTAAAGAAAACTACCCTTGACATTTTAATGTGTGAGTACATCAAAGCATAAGTGTTATTTTCTTGAAAGCATATATTTTTATGGGTAATGGGACATCCGGACTGTCTACTGTTGTCAGAGTGTGTCCTTATAGGTTTAGGCTGTTTCCTCAACTATAAACATTTCAGGACCATGGGTTGTGACTGAGAAGGAATGTGCCTTGCTTGTTTAAAATGGAGTTGATTTTAAAATGGTGTTACTCTGGCTCTCCTGGGCTTCTGCTTCTGTAACAAAACTACTAACCCAAGATCAAGCAAACAGTAATTAATTACATGGAACTGAATGAACTGAAATACAATTATTATGGTTTTTGTTTTGGAAAATTGACAGTTCTTCAATGTTTTATTTTCATATCTAATGAATGACTTTGTTCTTTTCTCTTAAGCTATCTATAGCTTACAGCTACTTGGTAAAGTATGCCATTGTAAACAAAAATGAAACATTTATTCTTTTCTTCCTATCTAATCCCTCTGAAATTCAGGAACTCTTATTAAATATTCATATTTTATGGCAATGTTGTTATTTGCATAATTTCAATAAGAATCTGTTATCCTTGTAACTGGACATAATTGGAAACATTGGTTACATTAGTAAGGCTTTCACTGGAATGCCCAGTTTTAAGGAACTAAGCTTGACTTTATTGAGTCAGTGCTTTCAATAGCCTCTTGGGAAAAACCAAACAAACAAACAAGAAAAACAAACTGATAGCAGGTTTACAGGATTTCTGACCTTACAGATGAGTAAAAAAGGTTGCTTGCTGGCAGGCCCAGGAACCTTCCAAATACTGGAAATGTTGACAAGAGAGGAATTCATTGAAATCTACAGGTATTGTGGATGACATCTGATGACAAGCTCCTCTGCTTAACTTCCTAGCCTTAGAGGCTTTTAAATACCCAATCTGAAATTCCTTATGAAAAGTTTTACCAAAGCAAAGTGAAAAAAGAGCCTATGTGGTCAATTACTAATCTTGCCACTTTTAGGTGAGTAATCAGGCCAAGTTTAATGAGACTATAAGTAAATTAGCCTTACTGTAATTATATTTGACATAAGCTGTGTGACCAAGGAGAAAACAATGTTTCCATGAAAAACTATAGGAAACACGTATGGATAATAAAATCTAATCCTGTTCACTGTAAAGTTTTGTTATCTACTTATAAATGGGACTGGATCTTTAATTATTAATAGTTTTCTCCAATATCTGGTTACAACTCCCCAACATTTATTTTGTTCTTAAATTTTCTCCCTTCTGACTTGGAATTATTGAGAACAAAAACTGCCTTTTTCCTGAGGACTTGCAGGCTGATGCTGGAGGATTTCATACAAACTTAAGAGAAATCTTCACAACATATCATGCAGACAACCTTCATTCCTGTTGGCATCTGGGCGACTCAGAAAGTTCACTGGAACACCCAGTGACGTAACCAAAGATATTCAAACTATAAGTCAGGAAAATCTATGAAATTGCTACCATTATCTTCACTCCACCATCTTAAAATTATTCAATCTCAACATCTAGAAATCTTAATTGACTTCTCTCTGCCCTTAACTTGATACAACCATTAACCTTTGTTTTTCTCTTATTGCCATACACATACCTCCTATTCAATGACTGATTGCTCACTTCATTTGGGTGGTTGACTACTCCCATCTATACCACTGCCTCCCAAAATGATATACAATTGTTTAACTGGATAGAACTGTTCCCAGGGCTCAGAGACTAGTTCAATGGGATGTGGGGCAATCTACCAACTCGGCTTCTGAATTGTGAAGCTTCTTGGGTAGGTTTCAGGTGGATGAATGGTGGGGTTCATGACATGATACCCCATAATATGACAACATAGCATATTTAGTATTTTTAGCTGCAGTCGTTTGAGTAATGGTAGGTGACAGAAGGATTCTCTGACTGTCTTCCCTGAGGCAGGTCATAAGACTTTCACATGAGAGGTCCCCACCCTGTCCTGGAGGAAAGGAACCTCCTTTCTCCAAAGATGGAGGAACTTCAAGAATAATCTGAAGGCATAGGCTTTGCTGAAGGGTAAGTTTCCCCCAGTGAACTGGGAGAAAATCTTAGCTTTTTCCATGACTTTTCATTCCTTATCAAACTTAGTGTAAAAACACTCAGGTTTAATCATATGTTTAGGTCTTAATCTCTTTATTAAAGCTTTCACATCATGCGACTTTTATATTAAATAAATGTTTATGCTGTCCTCTTGTTAATCTTTCTTTTGTTTCAGAGACCTAGTAGAGAACCTAATGGGTTAAAAGGAAAATAATTTTTCTCCTACACCTTCTAAGCTAAACATAATTAGAAATAGATTTCTCCACTCCTGTGCAAGAAAAAAAATCTAAACATTAAAAATAAATAATCTTGCTTCCATTTCTGAAATGATCCAAATTTTATTAAGCTATAATTACATGGTCTGGTTAAGGTGAAAAAAATTATCTTTAAGATAGTGTATTCAGCAACACAAAACTATTTTTCATTAAAATAACGTTTCTTTTTGCAACTGATGGGGTGATGTAGATGATTTTAACACAGTGAGAATCTCCTTCAAAATATTTAAATGTTATACATCATGCTAGCTCCTCCAGAAAAAAAAAAAAAAATCATTTATCTGGCTGCTAATGAAAATCTCTGAGTTATTCTAAAATTAGACAGCAGTATTATGCTTGCACTTCACTGGATATTATTTAAGTAAATTAGAAAAACATTGTTTAGCAAATTTGAAGGAAATTAGTCAGTAAAGAATATTCCCTTATTGAGTCACACTATAAAGACTGTTGTTACAATTCCATCTTAAATACAACTGCTTCACACCAAATCAGCAAGATCTGCCAGGTTGATACATCTTTTTCTCATTTTTCAATCTCTTTTCATTAATCCCAACACTTTTTTTTTGAGATGGGGTCTCGCTCTGTCACCCAGGCTGGAGTGCAGTGGCCAGATCTCAGCTCACTGCAAGCTCCGCCTCCCGAGTTCACGCCATTCTCCTGCCTCAGCCTCCGGAGCAGCTGAGACTACAGGCGCCCGCCACCTCACCCGGCTAAGTTTTTTGTCTTTTTTGGTAGAGACGGGGTTTCACCGTATTAGCCAGGATGGTCTCGATCTCCTGACCTCGTGATCCGCCCGTCTTGGCCTCCCCAAGTGCTGGGATTACATGCTTGAGCCACAGCGTCCGGCCCCAACACTTTTATTTAATTAAAGCTTGACTATCAACAAATGAGCCTGAAAAATAGTTTTTAAAGACAGACATTAATGGTTTGCATGCTAACAAAGAGCAAAGCTTGAATAGTTTCATATGTGCATTCCCAAAGAATATATATTTATAGACATTGTAGTGAATCAAAATTAAACTGATATTTTTATTAAAATCTCTTTAAAGAGACAAGAGCTGCCCTTGGCCACTAGGTATAAAGTATTTTACCATATTATCTTTTAAAGGAATTGCTTTCAGAACACAATTTATTTTAGCTGTAATGTACACCACAAGAAACATAAAATATTGTCATAACAAAAACATTTCATTGAGGAATTGATGCCCTCAGGCAACACAGAGAATGTTACCATCAGATTTTGTAATATAATAAATATTTGATATGTCTTAAAGGATCCACTATTAAAGTGTTTTTATGAACAATGATATTAGATCTTAATACTCATGCTTATTTGTGTTTTTGATTACTCACTTATTAATTCTAATAACAAAAGGTCATAGAGACTGTTAAAATCTAAGAAAAAATTAAATTAAATATTAGAGATTTTCTTGAATAATGCATTGTTTGAATAACCAGACTTGTTTTAATTAGCATTTTCCACTGTATATTTATTTAAAACCAGACAAGGGAATAATTTACATGCAAACTATTGAACCATTTTCCCGCAAAGTTTAGATAAATAGAGAACACCTTAAATAACCAGAAATGGACAAATATGATAGCTAGCTTTATGATAAGGACCAAATTTTACCCTGGAAATACAGGTTAAAATCATAATATGCACCTCCCTTATGTAAAATGTTATGCTGTTTTCCCATATGCCATCCAAGCAAAGATCTTCTAATGTCATTGAAAATATTAGATCAGAGATACAGGAGGATCCTGGAATCCATTTTAATGCAAATGGGCAAGTACTAAATATGTTTTAATGATTATCAGAGTTTGCACAATTCCAAGATTGAATGCACCTTCATTGCATATAATGTGTGTGCGTGTATGTGTGTAAATATCCTTTTAGCTGAAGTCCTACGAAAAACATGACTTCAGTTAGAAATTGACATTATCAATAGATATTTTCAAAGTTTAAAGGCAATATCATAAGTAACAACAAAAGATATCTAACTCATCTATAGTATAACATTTAACTGTTCATATCTAAATTCTAATATTAATGAGCATCTCTTGATCAAAGCAAATCATGGCATAGGACTTATTTTCCAAAAGGAGAACCTCATATGTAACAAGACCAAGCCAGAAACAAAAATAAAAATGTAATGTGGTGTTATGTTTGCAAGTTTTCATAACTGGAATCTTACTGAAAGTAAACAATTCTGGTTTAACCTAACTTTTTAGCATTTTTGCCATTAATTAACGGATACATTATAGTTAAATTTTACCTTTTGCTTTGTAATTTGAGATGCATATTTGATAATATGTATTTAAGGTAACAACAGAAAATAATATTATCCAACACTGATCCATAATAACAATTAATAATTAATATTTTCTCAAAAAGAACATTAAATAATAGGCTATCTAATTATCGTGAAATGCCTATTCCTAATACAAGAACAAAATTGCCATAGTAATTTACTTTTACAAAGATTTGTAATTTTTTATAGCTAATACTCTTAATATTAACAAACCTAAAAAAGTGGAGTGATTTGGATGTTCAAGTACAGGATAAATAAAAACACTGATGATTTTAGGAAACACAGTAACTTGATATCCAGTCCTTTTTATTGAACATCCAATTAAACATCCAGGTTTTTTTTTTTTTTAATGTAACGAGTCTTGATCTGTCGCCCAGACGGGAGTGCAGTGGCGTGATCTCCGCTCACTGCAAGCTCCTTCTTCCGGGTTCATGCCATTCTCCTGCTTCAGCCTCCCGAGTAGCTGGGACTACAGGCGCCCGCCACCACGCCCAGCTAATTTTTTGTATTTTCAGTAGAGACTGGGTTTCACCATGTTAGCCAGTATGGTCTCAATCTCCTGACCTCCTGATCCGCCCACTTCGGACTCCCTAAGTGCTGGGATTACAGGCATGACCCACTGAGCCCGGCCTGAACATGCAGTTTTTAAAAGTGTGTGGGCCGGGCGC
>NW_012115932.1:6946515-6981550 GCF_000951035.1 Colobus angolensis palliatus
TGATTTAAAAACATAAAATTTTTAGAAATTTGAATAATAAAATGCCTATTAAAGTTTACAAAGGAAGGTGCATTACATTTCTTTAAAAGCAAATAAAAGGTAATAAATACTCATAAAATGCAAATTATTTATTTTTTCTTTTCTTTTTAAAAATTTTCTTATTTTTAATTTTTGTGGGTACATAGTAGGTGTATATATTTGTGGTACACATAAGGTGTTTTGATATAAGCATGCAATTTGAAATAATCACATCATGGAGAATGGGGTTTCCATCCGTTCAAGCATTTACCTTTTGCATTACAAACAATCCGATTATACTCTTTTAATTATTTTAAAATGTACAATTAAGTTATTATTGACTATAGTCACCCTGTTGTGCAATCTGTTGATGGGCACTTACTTAGGCTGTTTCCAAATCTTAGCTGTGGTGAATAATGTTGCAATAAACATGAGAATTCAGATAGCTCTTTGACATATTGATTTTCTTTCTTTTGGGCATGTGCCCAGCAGTGGGACTGCTAGATTACATGGTAGTTCTATTTTTAGTTTTGTGAGGAACCTCCAAACTCTTCTCCACAGTGGTTGTACTAATTTACATTCCCACCAACAGTATACGAGGGTTTCCTTTCACTGCATCCTCACCAGCATTTATTATTGCCTAATGGATATAAGCCATTTTAACTGGTGTAAAATGATATCTCACTGCAGTTTTGCTTTGCATTTCCCTGAAGATTAATGATTTTGAGCACATTTTCACATGCCTGTTTGCCATTTATATATTTTCTTTTGAGAAATGTCTATTTAAATCTTTTGCTGATTTTTTGATTGGATGAATTGATTTTTCATATAGAGTTGTTTGAGCTCCTTATATATTCTGTTTATTAATCCCTTATCTGATGACTAATTTGCATATATTTTCTCCCATTCTGTGGGTTGTCTCCACCTTTTTGGTTGTTTCTTTTGCTGTGCAGAATCTTTTTAACTTAATGTGATTCCATTGGTTCATTTTTGCTTTGGTTGTTTGAGTTTGTGGGGTATTACTCCAGAAATTTTTGCACAGACCAGTGTCCTGGAGATTTTCCCTCAATGTATTCACATAGTAGTTTTATAGTTTGAGGTCTTAGATTGAAGTCTTTAACCCATTTTGATTTGACTTTTATATGTGGTAAGAGATAGGGGTCTAGTTTCATTCTTCACATATGGATATCTAGCTTTCTCAGCACCATTTATTGAAGAGACTGTCTTTTCCCCAGCACATATTCTTGGCACCTTTGTCAGAAATGAATTCATTTTAAGTATGTGGGTTTGTTTCTGGGTTCTCTATTCTATTCCATTGGTCTATGTGTCTGTTTTTATGCCAATACCATGTTGTTTTGGTTATTATAGCCCTCTACTATAATTTGAAGTCAAGAATGTGATTCCTCCAGTTCTGTTCTTCTTGCTTAGGATGACTGTGGCTATTCTGGGTCTTTTGTGGTTCCATATAAATTTGAGGATTGTTTTTTCTATTTCTGTGAAGAATGTCATTGATATTCTGATAAGGATTGCATTGAATCTGTAGATTGCTTTCTGTAGTATGGACTTTTTAACAATACTGATTCTTCAATCCATGAACATAGAATATTTTTCAATTTTTTGGTGTCCTCTTCAATTTCTTTCATCAGTGTTTTATAGTTTTAATTATAGAGATCTTTCACTAGTTTTGTTTAGTTAATTCCTAGGTATTCAATTTTATTTGTGGCTATTGCAAATGGGATTTCTTTTTTTCTTTTTCAGATTGCTCACTGTTGGCATATAGAAATGCTACTGATTTTTGTATGTTGATTTTGTAACTTGCAACTTCACTGAATTTATCAGTTCAAATAGTTTTTTTTTTTTCTGCAGCCTTCATGTTTTTCCAAATATAAGATCATGTTATCTGCAAACAAGGATAATCTGACTTCCATTCCAATTTAGATGCTCTTTATTACTCTCTTTTGTCTGATTGCTCCAGCTAGGATTTCCTGTACTACGTTGAATAACAGTGGTGAAATTAGCATTTTGGTGGGTTCCAGATCTTAGGGGAAAGGCTTTCAGTTCTTTCCCATTCAGCATGATACTAGCTGTGGGTCAGCTATCTATGGCTTTTATTATGTTCAAGTATGTTACTCATATCTGCAGTTGTTTTTAGAGTTTTTATCATGAAGGGACGTTGAATTTTACCAAATGTTTTTTCAGCATTACTTGAAATAATCATATGGTTTTATCCTTCATTCTGTTGATATAATGTATCGTATTGATTGATTTGTATATGTTGAATCATCCTTGCATCCCAAGGAGAAAGGTCATGATGAGTGTTCTTTTTAATGTATTGTTTAATTTGATTTTGCTGAGGATTTTTGCATCAATATTCATCAGAAATATTGGCCTGTAGTTTTTTTTTTTTTATGTGACTTTTTCTCGTTTGGGTATCAGAATAATTCAGGTCTCATAAAATGAGTTTAGAAGTATTCCTTTCTCTTCTATTTTTTGGGAAAGTTTGAGTAGGATTGATAATAGTTCTTCTTTAAATGTTTGGTAGAATTCAGCAGTGAAGCCATCAGGTCCTAAGCTTTCCTTTACTGGGAGAATTTTATTATGGCTTAAATGTAGTTACTTGTTATTGGTCTGTGCAGGTTTTAAATTTCTTCCTGGTTCAATCTTGTTTGGTTGTATGTATCTAGGAATTTGTCCATTTCTTCTAGATTATATTGGCATATAGTTGCTCACAGTAGCCACTAATGATCCTTTGAATTTCTGCAGTATCAGTTGCAATGTCTCCTTTTTCATTTCTGATTTTATTTATTTGGATCTTCTCCCTTTTTTCCTCAGTTGGTCTGGTTAAAGTTTTGTTAATTTTGTTTAACTTTTAAAAAAAATTATTTCACCAATCTTTTGAATTGTTTCATCAATTTTAAATTTATTTACTTCTGCTCTGATCTTTATTATTTCTTTTCTTTTACTAATTTGGGGGCTTGTTTGCTCTTGCTTTTTTAGTTCTTTAAGATGCATAATTAGATTCTTTATCTGAAGTTTTTCATCTCTTTGATGTAGGCACTTATAGGTATAAACTTTCTTCTTAGTAGTGCTTTTGCTATATACAAATGCAAAATTTTAAAAAATTTAACTATTAAGAAAGAAGTATATGATTAGCTATATTCACTATGTATAACACAAGGATTAACTAGTCTATTTCCTGAATTGTTGTAGTAGTGTCTATCAAATATGAGGTGAATTGCCTTTGACTCAAATTTAATTTTAGTGTTTATTGTAGAGAAATCATCGATTAATACTAATGCAAAATATATTCATTAGAATTATTTTTTCAGAATTATAATAATGTCAGCAAATGGAACTAATCTAAATGTCCATCAATAAGATATTTGTTATAAATTATGAAGATCTATGCAATGAAATATTATGAAGGCGTTGAAAAGAATGTGTATTGACACTCATTGGAAAGAATATATTACTATGGCATATTGTTAACTTAAAAAAAAACAAGAATTTTAAAATGGTTATGTAATTGAAACTTCTTATTTACACTGTCATGGAGTAACGAGAAATGACTCACTCATTCATCACAAAAGAATCTAGAAAATTGGATAAAAAACCTGACCCTTGAGAGAAGGACATACCTCAATATAACAAAAGCCATCTATGACAAATCCACAGTCAACATATTACTAGATGGGGAAAAGTTGAAAGCTCCCTCCGAGAACTGGAACAAAATACGGATGCCCGTTCTCACCACTACTCTTCAATACAGTATTGAAAGTCCTAGCCAGAGCAATCAGACAAGCAAAATAAATAAAGGGCATCCAAATCAGTGAAGAGGAAGTCAAACTGTCACTGTTTGCTGATGCTATGATCGTTTACATAGAAAATCCTTAAGACTCTTACAGAAAGCTCCTAGAACTGATCAAAGAATTCAGCGAAATTTCCAGATACAAAATTAATGTACACAAATCAGTAGCTTTTCTACACACCATCAGCAACCAAGCTGAGAATCAAATCAAGAACTCAATCCCTTTTACAATAGCTGCAAAAAAAATAAAATGCTTAGAAATATACCTAACTGAAGAGGTGAAAGACTTCTACAAGGAAAGCTACAAAACACTGCTGAAAGAAATTGTAGATGACACAAATAAATGGAAACACATCCCTTGCTCATGGATGGGTAGAATCAATATTGCGAAAATGACCATACTGTCAAAAGCAATCTATAAATTCAATGCAATTCCTGTCAAAATATCACCATCACTTTTCATATAATTAGAAAAAAACAATTCTAAAATTCATATGGAACCAAAAAAGAGCCCATATAGCCAAAGCAAGACTAAGCAAAAAGAACAAATCTGGAGGCATCACATTACCTGATTTCAAACTATACTATAAGGCCATAGTCACCAAAACAGCATGGTACTGGTATAAAAAATAGGCACATAGACCAATGGAACAGAATAAAGAACCCAGAAATAAACTCGAATTCTTAAAGCCAACTGATCTTCAATAAAGCAAACAAAAACATAAAATGGGGAAAGGACACTCTTTTCCAAAATGGTGCTGGGATAATTGGCTAGCCACATGCAGGAGAATGAAACTGGATCCTCATCTCTTACCTTATACAAAAATCAACTCAAATGGATAAAGGACTTAAATCTAAGACCTAAAACTATAAAAATTCTAGAAGACAACATTGGAAAAACCCTTCTAGACATTGCATGAAATCCTTAGGCAAGAATTTCATGATCAAGGACCCAAAAACAAATGCAGTGAAAACAAAGATAAATTGTTGGGACTTAGTTAAACTAAAGAGCTTTTGCATGGCAAAAGGAATAGTCAACAGGGTAAAAAGACAACCCACACAGTGGGCAAAATCTTCAAAAATCTGTACATCTGAAAAAGGACTAATATCCAGAATCTATGATGAATTCAAACAAATCAAAAAGAACAAAACAAAAATCCCATCAAAAAGTGGGCTAAGGACATGAATAGATAATTCTCAAAAGAAGATATACAAATGGCCAACAAACATATGAAAAAATGCTCAACATCACTAATAATCAGGGAAATGCAAATCAAAACCACAGTGTGATACCATCTTACTGCTGCAAGAATGGCCATAATCAAAAAATCAAAAAATAGTAGATGTTGGCGTATATGCACTAAACAGGGAACACCACTACACTGCTGGTGGGAATGAAAACTAGTACAATCACTATGGAAAACAGTGTGGAGATTCCTTAAAGAACTAAAAGTAGAACTACCATTTGATCTAGCAATCCCACTACTGGGTATCTACCCAGAGGAAAAGAAGTTTTTACACAAAAAAGATACTTGCACATGCATGTTTACAGCAGCACAATTCACAACTGCAAAATCATGGAAGCAACCCAAATGCCCATCAATCAATGAGTGGACAAAGAAACTGTTTTATATATATATACACACACATGATGGAATACTACTCAGCCATAAAAAGGAATGAGTTAATGACATTCACAGGGACCTGGATGAGATTGGATACTATTATTCTAAGTGAAGTAACTCTGGAACAGAAAACCAAACATCATATGTTCTCACTCATAAGTGGGAAGTAAGCTATGAGGATGCAAAGGCCTAAGAATGACACACTAGACTTTGGGGACTCAAGGAGAAAGGGCAAGAAGGGAGTGAGGGACAAAAGACTACAAATACTGTGCATTATACATTGCTCACAAATCACCACTAAAGAACTTGCTAACGTAAGTTTATCCCTTTGCCTTCGACCATAAAACACAGCCGCCCCCAAAGGGGCCATTTCAGAGGCCTACCTTCAGAGGCCATTCTCTTTCTCAGGGATGTTCCTTGCTGAGAAAAAGAATTCAGTGATATTTCTCCTATTTGCTTTTGAAAGAAGAGAAATATGGCTCTGTTCCACCTGGCTCACCAGCAGTCAGAGTTTAAGGTTATCTCTCTTGTTCCCTGAACATTGCTGTTATCCTGTTCTTTCTTCAAGGTGCCCAGATTTCATATTGTTCAAACACACATGCTCTACAAACAATTTGTGCAGTTAACGCAATCATCACAGGGTCCTGAGGCGACATACATCCTCCTTAGCTTAGGAAGATGATGGGATCAAGAGATTAAAGTAAAGACAGGCATAGGAAATCACAAGGGTATTGATTGGGGAAGTGATAAGTGTCCACGAAATTTTCACAATTTATGTTCAGAGATTGCAGTAAAGATAGACATAAGAAATTACAAAAGTATTCATTTGGGGAAATAATAAATGTCCATGAAATCTTCACAAGTTATGTTCTTCTGCCATGGCTTCAGCTACTCCCTCCATTCGGGGTCCCTGACTTCCCGCAACACATAAATACATCTTTATTGTCTGATTCTCCTCCTGTATTATTTACTCTTTGAAGTCAAAGACCTAATAGCCTTATTTCACTAATGTATTCCCAACACCCAGTACCTGGCACAAGGTAGGAAAGCAATAACATTTATTAAACTGAAGTACTAAATAAATGAGCCAATGAATGAATTAATGATAGCATGGAAGATTATTCAACAAAATGTTTTATGGATATAATCAGCTGATAAGATCATGGATAACAACATCCTTCTATGTACATTTTTCTACTTATGCTTAATATCACTTGAAATATCTCTATATGCATATTATTTAGGATAAAATAATATTTTCAATGTTTTGTTTATATATTTAGGGCTTAAAACAACTCAAGAGCAACATTAGGATAATATTACTTCAAGGAAGCTTGTAAAGGAGATATTGGGCAAGGAAATCCTACTGAAAAATTATCTTAAATGTTCACTGCAGTGAGAATCAAAGCTTTATATACCAGAAAAATGAACAGTGTAAATAATTAACTATTAGGAAAACAAATATATTTGTCTTTTTTTTTTTTTTTAATGGCGTTTCACTCTTGTCACCCAGGCTGGAGTGCAATGGCATGATCTCGGCCCACTGCAACATCTACCTCCCAAGTTCAAGTGATTCTCCTGCCTCAGCCTACCAAGTAGCTGGGATTACAGGTGCCTGCCACCACACCTAGTTAATTTTTGTATTTTTAGTAGAGATGGGGTTTCAACACGTTGGCCACCCTAGTCTCGAACTCCTGACCTCTGGCAATCCACCAGCCTCAGCCTCCCAAATTGTTGGGATTACAGGCATGAGCCAACACGTCTGGACAGATATTTGTCTTTTAAAAAAAATATCAAAATGAGAGGTCAAGCTAGTCCTACCCAAAGTTCTTTACATTCTTCAAATGTATGGGAAGGGGCCCTTCCTGAACATGCTACATACAACCAGTAACATGCCTCCCCAAAAAAGTAGCTCTTCTCCTACCTCTTTACATTCTTTAAATGTAAAGAACCCAAACCTTAGCATCACGCAATGTACCCTTGTAACAAACCTGCACATATAACCCCTGAATTTAAAATAAAAGTTGAAGTAGATAAATCCACACAAAAAACAAACTTTTTTGGACTTAACTGCCTGAACCTAAATTTCATTCAGAATTCAGAGTTCTGCACATGATAAAATAAAGAACATTCAGATGTGATTTCCCTTGCAAAGTATATACAGAGATCCCAAATAGTAAGTTATAGCTCTTCTTCAAATGATGCTCACTAATTTACACACAAAGACATTCTGCACGTTTGTGCTGTTCTATAATCTTACTCACAAGGGAGATTTCCATTTGGAAAAAGAAGTAAATTATGAAAAATTTTCCTCAGTGTTAGTATGTGTAATTTCTATGGTAAATATAAAAATTACAGGATATGTAATGATTCCCATTCAATTTATTCAATAATTAAGTGTTGAGTGAGTCTTATATGCTAACAATTATGCTAGATCATGAATTGTCTGAGTATGAAAATAAATGTTAACAGGTTTCTAGCCTTCAAAGACCCATGGCCTTTTTCCTATTAACAAAACAACCATTTGACTTGAAGTTATGTAATGTAGGAGTTAAACCACAGAAAAGCACAAGCTTTTGACAACAGACCAAGTAGATCAAAATTCTAACTCACTCTTTTTCTTTTTCATTCTTTTTTTTTTTTTTTTTTTAGAGACAGGTTTCACCCTGTTGCCCAGGTTGGAGTACAGTGATGTGATCATAGCTCCTTGCAGCCTCAAACTCCTGGGCTCAAACAATCCTTCCACTTCAGCCTCTTGAGTAGTTAGAGTTACAGGTGCACACCACGATGCCCACCTCAGTTTTTAATATTTGAAACTTTTTGTAGATGGAGTCTTATTATGTTCCCCAGGTTGCTCTTGAACTCCTGGCCTCAAGCAATCCTCTTGCCTAGGCTTGCCAAAGTGCTGGGATTACAGGTGTGAGCCACCACACCCAGTCCTAACTCACTCTTTTAATACATATATGCTATTCCATTGTATGGATGTAGCAGTATTTATCCAACCAGTCCCCTGTCGATATAGCAGGCATTCAGTGTTTTCTGTAATTAGGTGACATAAGACAGTGCTGCAACAAACACCCCTGCACACAGAGCCTTATGTTCTGATATGTTTATTTACACAGAAATTAAAAGCAATAGCCTCCAGATTGCTGCAATCGTCTAACTAGTGTGCCTGTTCTGTCCTTGCTCTTTTATCATGTACATAAAAATTGTAACTTAGACTGTGTCAGTCTTCTGCCCCAATCCATCAGTGGTCTGTCAGTTCTCTTACAGCAAAAGACAAAGTCCTTCGGTGACCTGTGTCTCTCTGTGAATTGCTCATCTTCACCCTCGGTATCATTTTGACCCCATCTCCTACCACTCCCTACCACAGTTTCTTCACTCCAGACACACTGGCCTCAGCACTATTCCCTGAATCCAACACAATGCAAGCCTTCACCTTAGAATTTCTTGCATTTGCTTGTTCCCTCTACTTGGAGCTCTCTTTGCGTAGGTCTCTGCATGCCCTACTCACTCACATTCTTCAGGTCTCCACTCAAGTGTTACCTTCTTAGCGGCGCCCTTCCAGAACATGCTAAATGCTAAATAAAACCAGTAACATACCTCCCCAAAAGAAGTAGCTCTTCTCCTCCTACCTCACCTTATTTTGTTCAAAGCATTAATTACATTTGACATACTTTGGATTTACTTGTTTATTTGTTTATTTTCTGTTTCCAATCCTACTCCAAATAAGAGTACCACCCACAGGGGTAAGGACTTACTTTTTCCACTGCCATATCCCCAGTAACTAAAATTGTGCCTGGCACATAGTAAATGCTCACTTGATTTTTATTAAATGAATTGATAAAGGAATACAAGAGACTCAAAGCTAGGATAGATGCTGCCAGATTAATTTCCCCAAAATGTTGCTGCAATCAATATTTTTCTGCAAGATGTAAGAATGATTGTAACTACTTCCCCACGCTTTTACCAACTCTAGACATTATCAATCTTTTTGTTAGTTGTGTATGTACTTTGTGTCTAAAGGATAGTTGCAGCTTTTATCAAGTAAATGTGAAATTCTAATGTGTATCCAAACATGCATATTTAATTTACTTCAGTATGTTCCTAAGTGACAGACTGTACAGAATGCAAACAGAAACAATGCAGATAACTAAAGTTTCGAGCTAGTATTTTCAATAGTTCATGTCCACAGATTTTTAGCTCCAACGATTAAAATGCAAATCAAATACCTCTTCAAGGAGACCTGTCTAAGGCAGCAGTCTCTCAGTTTCAAGGAAGCATCTTTCAGCCAGCACCGTCCTTCTGTGAAATAAGCAGCTTCTTTGGCAAGTCTGAAAGAAAGAATGGGGAAAATGAGAGGATCACTCATTATAACTACCCTCCTGGAGTTCTTTCAAGAATATGCTTCCATGACAGACAAAGGGAATTCAGAGGCTAAGAGGCACTCTGTTAAGATTTACAGGCGGCTTTGGCATAGATCCAGATGCAAGATAAATAACAAATGTGAACAGGAAAAGAAGGATGAGACAGAGTGAGAATATCCTTCATATGACATGAAAGGCAGTGATTCTGGGGATGCAAACTCAGCCTGTCGAATAGTCCTTGAAAATGGCATTTTAAAAGAACATCAAGCAGTTGGAAGACCTATGGGGAAATTGACAGAATCCAGAACTAGACAGTCGTGTTGAAGTATTGTAAGGCATGGATTTTCTTTAAAAATGTCTCAGTGTTAAAAGATAATTTCCATTTGTAGTGTAGAAATTACAAAGTCGGGTCATTTTTTGGATAGTTCTGAGTTAATAAAATGATAGACTAAACCAAAATTAACCTAAATTCAGCCATTTTTTACTTTCAAGTTATTCTTTTCTCTCATATTTAATAGGGTTTTGGGAAGGAAGACAGGTACCTTTCCAAATTACAAACTACAGATGTCCTACAAAACCCCAAAATATTCAGGCCTACTTCAGAAGTTAGCCACATTCCTCATTTTGGAGATAAAACTTAAGTTGGAGGTAGAGCCAATAAAAAGATAAAATACTGCCAGACTACAGAAGACTCAGATGATTTCAATGATGTTGCCAACAGATGGCAAATGCAGGGCAGTGGAAGATAATGCCAAAATAATTACCTCTCAAGCCAGAAGCCAAGCTAGGGAGTATGTTCTGAGAAATAATTATTTTACTCACTGCTCAGGAAAAGGACATGCACACACACAAATATTAGGAGAAAAATAATCAAATCTGTAGAAATAAAGGAATATTAAATTATTCTATCAAAGAAAATGGAAAAGGAGAAAGAATAATTTAGATATGCCTCTTAAGAATAACATTACATGAAAGTAATTCAATAATAATAATGTTTGCCTTTTTAAAGCCATATGTGCTAGGCCTTGTGTCAAATGCTTTTATAAGTATTTTCTCATTCAGCTCAGGATAATGCTGTGAGCTTGATTTTATTATTACTTAGGTTTTACTGGGGGATAAAGAAGTTAAGTTCTCTTTCCAAGGTCACATAACTTGTAAGTGGTGGAGCCAGGATCCACTGCTAGACATTTTGATGACAGAGACTCCACTCTCGGATATTACACTGTATAAGGTCACATTTTACAGGTAAACACCTAAAAAGCAGCTTAACTTTCTATCTGAAAGCAACCCAACTATGTAACCCTGGTATATGACAATGTTACTCTGTTCACCTAAGACTCAAAGACTCATTGATACAAACATTTAATTGGCACTTACTGTATCACAAATGTCACACTAGGCACTAGGGAGAAGATAATTTCAGCTCAGGAAGAGTATACTGTGCAGTGTGTGGTATTAGGCCATTCTTGCATTGCTATAAAGAAATACCTGAAACTAGGTAATATACAAGAAAGAGGTTTATGTGGCTCACAGTTCTGCAGGCTGTACAGGAAACGTAATGCCAACCAGCACCTGCTTCTGAGGAGGCCTCAGGAAGCTTTTACTCATGGTAAAAGGCGAGGCAGAAACAGGAACTTCATATGGTGAAAGCAGGAGCCAGAGAGAGAGAGTGAGCAGGAGGAGCCACACACTTTTAAATGATGGGCTCTTGAAAGAACTCACTATCATGAAGACAACATCAAGCCATAAGGGATCTGCCTCCAGGATCCAAACACCTCCCACCAGGCCCCGTCTCCAGCATTAGGAATTACAATTCAAGATGAGATTTGGGTGGGGACAAAAATCCAAACTATATCAGTAGAGAATAAGATAGATATTTAAACAAACAATCATAATGCAATGCAAGAAATGGCATGCTAGCAGATACATTCACGGGAAAGTGGGAAGAAAGAAAGGGATGCGAAGTAACTGAAAGAAATAAAACAGAATATCCAAAGACATTAAGTTGGCATTCACAAATAAACATTCAAATACGGAATGCAGACCATGACAAAAGAACATAACTATTAAAAATGCATGAAAAAAATGCATGGAATAATTTTGCTGAAGAGTGTGCTCATCTAAGTAACTTTGGAAAGGAGTAAAGACTGTAAGACTAAATGCAAAGGAAACTAAACATTAGCGTTATACTCTCCTTGATAAAGTTGTTTTCCCTGGGGATATAGTTAACAGTTATTTAAAAACTACACATGTATATTGTAATTTTACAATAAAGTAAATGGATGATGGATGATGAGAGTAAGATTTCTCACCATTGGAGTGGTAGATAACAGACAAGCAAAGAGACAAGACAAGAAAAATCCATGTGGTAATGTTTACAGTTGGGAACATCAGTATGAACTCCTGTCTAGCTTAATATAGATGCTGATGGAAATGTTTAGAGATGTGCATGTGTATGTGTTTATGCACAGCTTAGCATACACATATATATTTTCTTGTTCTGTCAACTATAATTACCTACAAGAGACAACACACCAATAGCAACACCTAAAGGCCAGATCTTGGTTTCTAATACCTTTCTCCAATAAAGGAACCAAATATCTTTAGAGAAATATCTGTTTCTAAGACTGGGGCAGTAAATGTACAAGATGAGTCTGGAGCCTGTTTTACTCAAGAATAAAAAGAAACAAACCCACATTGATAGGTATATGACAAAATAATGGCACATGAGCTAACTGCAAGAGCTCCTAATGGCCAAAGCAGGAACGGTAATAATAAAATTATATTCGATTATAACCTAAAATATAAAATAAATATCCATTAACCCATACTAATATAAATAGCTAATTAAATAAATAGATGAGAGAGAACTAATAAGTTTCTTATGCCGAAGAATTCCAAATCATTTACAAAGATACCCCATTCTCAAGGAGAGGAAA
Organism: Colobus angolensis palliatus; assembly: GCF_000951035.1. NCBI lineage: Eukaryota > Metazoa > Chordata > Mammalia > Primates > Cercopithecidae > Colobus > Colobus angolensis. Next base: position 6,959,273 of record NW_012115932.1, read on the forward strand.
CATAATCTATAGTGGAGAAACCTGACAAACACTACTTCAGCCAGATAATCAAAGTTAATATCAACAGTGGTTGCATATGTTGATTAGTATGTGCCCCTGCTATGACATGATGATAATGACACTTTGCTTCTGTGGTCTCCCTCCCAAATTTCCATAACAGCAGTGTAATCATAAGCAAATCACAATATAAATCACTACTGAGAAATGTTCTACAAAATTAGGTTCTACCAATTTTGGTGAGTTTGAAAGACAGAAGATGGCCGAAGCATATTTCTCTTCCTCTGGCCGTCACAAGCAGTCATTTGACCTTCTCTCCTTGAGTCATCTTCCTTGATGCTCCACATTTTATAAATTTTCTTAACATGAGAAAAAGCAGCAATTTCCTGATCCTTTAAAAAATCTACAGCAAATAGAAAACACGCGACAGCCTTTCCAGACCTTCACTCTTGGAGACCATTCAGTGGTTTTCTAAGCACCTAAGCCCCTGTATTAAATTCCTTTCTTCTCAAAATAGTTAGGGTGGTATCTGTTTCCCGACTGACCCCACTGATAAACACATAATGTATCTATTACAGCCCCTAGCTCTGATAGGCACTCAATAACGTTCTACAAAATGCATGAACAGAACTCCTTCAAAGTCTTCAAAGTCAACAAAATCAAGCAAAATCTGAGAAGCTGTACCAACCAGGAGGAGCCTAAGGAAACAGGGCTATGTGAAATGTGGTATCATAAATAGGATCCTAGAACAGAAAAAAGACATTAGGCAAAAACTAAGAAAATCTGAGGAAAATGTGAACTTTAGTTGATAATAATGTGTCAGTGTTGGCTCATTAATTGTAATAAGTGTATCATGTTAATGATACACTTTAAGATATTAAGATATTAATATTAATAAGATATAGATATTAAGATATTAATAATAGGTAAAACAGGTGTGGGTTATCTGTACAACTTTTGTATAAATCTAAAACTTTTTATATTTAAAAGTATATTAAAATCAAATATCCATCACAAGAATTAAAAAGAATTCAAATAATGTAGAAAAGAAAATTAAATATTTTTACATTTATGAGCTTTCATAAAAAGAAAAATAGCATTCATTGAATATGTACTTCTAAATATTAAGAAATTAAGTACCCTAGAAGCTTACATATACATGAGAAAGATGAACACTTACCCTCAATACACAAAAAATTCAAAGAATAGAGCAACTTTTTAGCAAATTCTGAGAGGTAGAACTTCTGGGAGGAAAAAAAAGGCTCAAGCAAAGAGTTGCAGGATAAACTAATCTGACCTTCCTAAAGTGGATAGAATTGGTATTATTGAAGGATAAGATTGTCTCCCTGAATGGCTCTCTCTCTGTCAATTTCTAGCAAGTCTCTTTCTTATTTTTCTCACCAAAACATTAAAAAAGATGAGCCTGAAATGAATTACCAAGGACTGAATTAACTATGGTCAATTTTCACAGTAGTTGAACATAATAGGATCATGGAATCTCAGAGCAGGTAAAATCACCAGGGTCAATCCCTCACTGTGAGGAAACTGAGACCCAGAGAGATAAGGTGTCTTGTCCTACAAAATAGGTATAACTGGTGACTCATTTGACACTAGAGCCAAGTTTTATTTAACTCTAGGGCCATGCTTTTACCCATGTATGACACCACTGATGGAAAAGAACTGCTACATGTTACTTCTTGCAGCCATTCCTTACTTCCTTACCTTTCTGTCTTTCTCTCTCTCTCCAGTGTTTGTCTATCACAACACATTTTCTAACAGAGCAGAGAGGTTAAAATGCCCTCTACCCTATGCATCCCATACCCTAGATAATGAATAAACTTATATTCCATCCTTAAAGACAAAATGTTGTACTAGTATAATGCAGCCATGTCCTAAGGTGACAAGTTAATCCTGGAACCAAAGCACACCAGCTCACACCAACATGCTTCACACCATAATAAACTCAGAAACTTCATTAAAGTAATGTTTGCTTATTAAGCTGGAACCAATTAAAAGTAATCAGACAAAAAAGAGTGATCCATTTCTTCTACTATATTAATTCGATTCGGATGAGAATAAGCTATACCTCGAATTAATCACTTCAATGGGAGTTGGTTAAAATGGCTAGGTTTTCCAGCCTATGACTTTTAAAACTAAAATGAAGAAAAACACAAAAGCAGTTTAATTGCAATAAAAGTACAGCTTTGAACCTGAAAATAATCAGATATTGAGCAGATGCAGTTATTTTTCCAACTTATATTCTAATTAGTTTTCTTTGGTCTAAAACTGATATGCATCCTATAAACTTGCAAATTTAGTAATAATCTGTAAAAATCTTTTTCTTTAAATAGCTTGGGAGTTGTCTGCTGGGACTAAAAATACATGCAACAGATACAGAAATGTTTAAAAGTGAAAATTTTGCCTGTCTGAAATGTACTTAGAAATATGAAAAATCTGTGCTTAAATAAGTTGCCTCAAAATTGCCTCATTTCAAATTTATTAAACTTTCAAAATCTCAAAGACAAAAGAAAAATGTCAGCAGGTGATGGTAAGCAAGCATAAACTTTATATTATTATAATGTTTCACAAACCACAAAAGTTGATTTTCAGAGCAGAAAAAAAAAAAATCTTTGCAACCACCTAACCCCAATTTTCACATTTGTGCAACATATCCACAGTGCTTAAGTAATTTCTAGAAGGCACACAAGTAGTTGGAATTAGATCCCAAGGGTGCTGCCTGTTGGTGCAACGCTTGCCACCTCTTCATAATAACATGCAGCCCCCTCAATTTCTTGTCTTCATAGATGAGTGGTTGCCATTGCTTATATAATATGAAACCTTCATTCCCTTATTCTCATGTGTGTTTTCTTGGTTTCACTTCACCCTAAAAGTCAAGACTATTTACTTTGGGATCTTTATTTCTTCAAGGAGAAAAATACTTGACTGTTTGCTCTATAGCTTGAAGCAATAGGTCTAAAATATAATACAACCTTTACTATTTTCCTCTCAAAATCGGGTGACAGTAAGTAAAGTATATTTTGCAGACACAGGATAAACAAAAGAGAAGTTATGACAGTGAATGCTAATTAACAAATAATCGTGTTAAGTAGAGTGCCCTCGATGATAACACATTTGGCTTGGTGGTTAATTCCAGGTGCCGGAGTGAGACTTTCTGACTTCAAAGCCTTCTTCTTCCACTGTTCAGCTGTGTGACCATAAGTCACACTCTCACTATTTTTATAGTTCAAAATAGATAGGTAGATAACATAGAGAGAGATAGAGTCATAAAATCAAAGGAAGGAAATTCAGTAAAGTCCCTGGTGTTTCCCACAATGACTGCCTTAATGCTTCTTTTAGAAATACCAAATAACAAATTGTTTCATTATCGTTTATCGCTCTCTGCTTTACCAAACATTTTCGGCTTACCTGGTGTGCAAGTCAGGGCTACTAACACAGTTCCTTAATACTTCTAAGTCTCAGGTCTCCTCATCTATAATGCTTATTCACAGAATTTAATGAGACAGTAAATAGTATGCTATAAGTTGTCTGTTGAGATTTGGAAGCCTTTTCACCCTTTGCTGTATTTTCCCTTTTATAGCAAAGACTAGGAGCTTAAGAGCTGGATTTCCCAGGCTCCTTTGCCGACAGGATTCTGGACACAGATTAGGTTCTACCAATTTTGGCGAGTTTGGAAGACAGAAGATGGCCGAAGCATATTTCTCTTTCTCTAGCAGTGACAAGCAATCATTTGACCTTCTCTCCTTGAGTCACCTTCCTTGATGCTCCACATCTTATAAATTTTCTTAACAGGAGAAAAAGCAGCAATTTCCTGATCCTCTGAAAATCTACAGCAAATAGAAAACATGTGACAGCCTTTCCTGACCTTTACTCTTGGAGACCATTCAGTGGTTTTCTAAGCACCTAATCCCCTGTATTAAATTCCTTTCTTCTCAAAACAGTTAGGGTGGTATCTGTTTCCTGACTGACCTCACTGATAAACACATAATGTATCCATCACAGCACCTAGCTCTCATAGGCACTCAATAAAGGATCACTTGAAACAGCAGCAGTAGTAGCAACGGCAGCAGTACTAGTAGAGGCAGTAAACTCAGTCTTCACTTTCTCTAACAAAACAAGAATAGAGGACTATCCAAATTAGGGAAAATTCTGGATTATTTCCCTCATAAGAGAAATATTACATTAGTATTTTGAATTAGATACAATAATTTAATTCAGCTATCATGCTATTTTTTAGAACTATGTTTGGATTTGCAAGTATTGTTTGTGCATTTTATGTTCATGTGATTCGCAGAAATGATTTTTAAACAAAAAAATCCCAGCATATCTGGGTTCAAATCTCACTCAGCCACTTACTAACTGTGATTTCGCACAAGTCAACTTTCTATGCATTGTTTTCCAACACAAAATAAAATAGCTGAAATAAATGCTTATAGAGGGTCTGTTCAGCTGTTTAATGCTGTGCTTTTAGAACTAAGTATGTGAAGGCTTTTAAGGTCCTTGAAAACTAATGCCAGAAGTGATTTAAATATTCCCCTGAAACCATATGTATGTGATTAATTTTCCTAAGGAAGAAAACATTTGCATACCAAAAGGTATTTTTCATTTTAGTATAGCCTAGCTCCTGTCCCAATTACCATCAAATTTTTATTAATGAAATAATGTTGTCTCATTTCAACCAATTTACAGTCAAGAGAAAAGAGACCTGAAAAGTATCCATTTATTCCATTCATTACAAGGATATCTCAGAGGGCAATAATATACTGGTCTTTTCAATCATCAAAAACCGTATAAACAGTAGCTTCTGGGAAAAAAGAAAATAAAATAAATACATTTATAAGGCGGGAAAACAGAGAGAGAGGGGACACAAAGACACAGAGAGAGAGAGAGATGAAGAAAGAGGCAGAGAAAAAGACAGAGGGAGGTAATATGAAAAAAGTTTGAAAAGTGCAAAGCACTGAATGAATGTAAATACAAGATGCTTAAACCACCTATCTGAAGAAATCACCAATCAATGAAATCCATTTCTTTATTCTGCTAGAAAATTTAAGTTCTCTAATGCAGTCCAGCATATGTTGGTTAGAGCATAAATTCTGGGTAAGAGCAGACATGGAGTTGAATTTCAGATTCAGTAATTACTAGCTGTTTGATTGTAAAAAATTTAATTTCCATGAGCTCCAGCTTCATATTAGTAAAAGGAAAACAATAACAGTAATCTCACAGAATTGTTTGAATTAACTAACAAGATTCATGTACGTACATGGATAACACCTATTAAGGTATTTACTATAAAGCAAATGCTGGTTACATGTTAGTTACTCACAGAAATCACTCCTCCAACCAACCTGCTGTTTCATTTCATGAACTATCTTTTGCTATCCCACTGGTATCTGTTTTTTGTTGGCAATTTTGTTATGATAAGCTCAGCTCTAAAGGATTAAACTGATTTCAGTTTTCACCACTCTGAACGTGTGAAGAGATGCTAGAAGGAAAAAAAAATTGAATTCGGAAAGTAAATTCAACTTATTAAGTTGAAACCAAAATAGAATTATAAAGGATAAGTTTGGTTTTGGTTTCAATTAGTGATTAGGAATACTCTATTCTGTCACAACTCAATCTTTTCATCTACTTTTGTTTTCAGCAGGTTCTGGGCCATCCAGTTCTAATCTCCTTTATAAGAATGGACTTTGAGCTGGAAAAATACTAACATATGAACTGCTCAGATTACGTTTAGTGGCACACAGAATTTCTTAAATCTAAAGGAAAGAGTCAAAAGATGCAAATCCAAGGGGCCTTGGAAAAATATTTTTAATATACTAATAAATTGGTGCTTCATCAGTCAGATTTCTCCAAATGTGGTCCATGGCCCATCGTGGGCTGCTACAGTCTCCATGGTGGGCCATGGTCTTTTCCAACTCAATGGAGTTGGAACAAATATTAACTAAGCATAGTATGTGCCAGAAACTATTCGATACTCAAGATAGAGTGATAAATAAAATGTAAAAAGTCCTTGATCTATTGGACTTATATTCTAGTATCTAGGGACAGACACATAAAAATTAATAACTAATATATATTATTTGGCAAATGATATAAGTGCTTTAGAGAAAAATAAACAGGAAATAGGAATAGAAATATCATGGTAGGAAGAGAGGTTCAATTTTAAATAGTGTGTTCAGTGGAAGTTTCACCAAGATGATAACATTTGAGAAAAGACCTAAAACAGATGAGTAGCAAGTCTTTTGAGTATCTGGGGAAAGAGTATGGTAGGCAGAAAGAGGATCAAGGCAAAAACATTGGGGTGAAAAAGTACAAGCAGGCCATGTGACCAGTCTTTTCTTATTAAACTATCTTTTACATTGAATAAGCAGGTGAGCCATGGGATAGTTCAACCTTCCTGAAATGAACTCCTTTCAAAAATCTGGAAAATCTTCAGATGTACTTTTGCAAGTCAAGCCCTAGACAGTGGACACCCAGGAAAATCATCCAAAATGACAATATGATGCCATTTTTTTAAGTCTAAATGAATATCACATCCAGCTATTGTGTTCACTGCTATTTAAATCTCGAAAATAGAACCCCTCCGAATAAAGACTGAAGAATATGGCACTCATTCAACAGTCAGTGAAATATTTAATAAGCATGCACTATGTTTCATGTATTATTTTTGTATTATTATCAAAAATACAAATAAGAAGATTGCATTTTTTTTTTTTTTTTTTTTTGTGAGACGGAGTCTCACTCTGTCCACCAGGCTGGAGTGCAGTGGCGCGATCTCGGCTCACTGCAAGCTCCGCCTCCTGGGTTCACGCCATTCTCCTGCCTCAGCCTCCCTAGTAGCAAGCGCCGGCCACCGCGCCCGGCTAATTTTTTGTATTTTTTTTAGTACAGACGGGGTTTCACCGTGGTCTCGATCTCCTGACCTTGTGATCCGCCCGCCTCGGCCTCCCAAAGTGCTGGGATTACAGGCGTGAGCCACCGCGCCCGGCCAGAAGATTGCATTTTCTGGCACCTTGGTCTCAGATAAATAACGAGGACATGTACGCATAGTCACGTGATAAAACAACTCAAGCACATGGAATCAACCTTCCACACAGCCAAGCACCAGCAGCAACGTTCTGAAGAAAATTTTCTTTGGAGTCTCACACTACAGATATGGTCATCTCCATTCACAAACAATCAGCAGATTACCTATTTAACATTATTCACAAGTACTAGATAGCATCGACTCTAAAAATAGACACAGACAGATTAGATTATTCTTTCTTAACAGAGGTGAACTTCCCATGAAGCAAAGCAAGAAATAAAGAGACATTTTGCAGGAAAAAAAATTCCAATTATTCTTTGGCTGGACACTTCTTTGGATTTTGTGGATGAGGAAAAGAGAACAGACAATTCCCCCTAATTATCTGTTCCTATAATGAACATCTGTTGCATTTGCCCAAAATCCATTCTCCCTTTCTCTTGGAGAATCATCCCCTCCTCCTTTCTGAGTCAGACAGTTTTGATTGAGAAATTTGGCTCCAGGGGTGAGCAAGTAATCCAAACTAAGACAGAGTATTCCTTGCCCCCTTGCAGGGCCAGCCTCATTGGGGAATGTGTGAGCCATGTAAATATACAGGACCCTGCAGTCAGAAGGATCTCACACTTGGCTTAATGCATTACAGCCTCTGTCTCAAAATAGGTAATAATTTTGTTTCTGAACATGTGTTTTTTAAGCAAAATCCAGTGGGACAATAAGGTTTCCATGTGAGCATAGTAAATATGCACAATGTCCATCACTCCATGCTACCCCATTCACTCATAACATTTGCATGTAGCATTCACATGGCCCCGTGAATACAGAATTTCAGTACATTAGAGTTCAGCGAGATTCAAAGCAAGAAGGTATCATTTGCATCTAAAACTGAATAATTGAGGGCCCTGAAAGCCACATTTTTCTTTTGAGCCAGAATTTCCTTCAATAGGAAAAGAAGGCAATTGCATTCTAAGAAACACGGGTGACCAGAGAACCCTATCGTATTCATTTTTTCCAGTGTAACGTTCCTGTATTAGGCAACCACTTAGCTGAAAATGATGACATTCTAGAAGGAAAAGAAAAAACAGGGCAACTCAGAGTTCCTTTTCCCTTTGGCCCTTCCCTACTCATCAAGGAGTGGGACCTAGAGAGTATTGATAGAATGAGGACATATCAAGAAGTGAAGATAGTATGATGCAGCATCTCTACAGTTCTGGAAAGAAGAAAATCCATATGCATGAGAAAGTTTATACAACATAAATTTTGTAATTTTGATGAATTTGTATATGAATTAAATGTCATTTAAAACTGGCATTGCACATATAAAGAGAAATGGTAAGGTCTATGCTAATCATGTAAAATTTAAATTTTCTTTACTTAGAATGACATTAAACAGCAAATAAAAAACACCATGACAAGTTGAATGTGAGTGCAGAAGAAAGAAACTTCATATTTAATCACCTTTGACAACACTCTTTTCTTACTTTTTGAACAAGAAACTTCACACTTTTATCACGCACTAAGCCCCACAAATTGTGTAGCTAGGCCTTCTTCCTGGCCACCATGATTGGTTCAGAATGGGCATGTGAATTAATCCAGGTCAATGAGACTTAAGATCATGGAGTTTTTTGGGTTTTGTCTTTGTTGTTGTTGTTGTTGTTGTTTTAAACTTTGTTTTATTTTGGTTTTCTTTCCCCTGGAGCTAAGAGAAATAGAGTGTGTCTTTCCACTGAAAGTTTTTGGGGATAAAACCCTGGGGCTCCTAATGGTCATCTTGCTGCTGAATAATGAAAACGCCAGAGAAAAAAAAATCACCCCAGAGGTGGAAAAAGATTCCTCATAGTATCATCTGAGCATCTGAGCCTAGCCATGCCTACTCCTCCTATGTTTCTATTTTGTTCACACTAGTTGAGATCAATTCCCTTTTTGCTCAAGCTAGTTGGAACCAAGTTTCTATTATTTACAACCAAAACATTCTTGCTATTAGTATTCCCTGGCCTCATACCTTTAATGTGCTCCTGCTCCTTTGCTTATGGAATAAAGGCAGTCCTTATGAATTCAGCATTTACTCCAGGCTCCTACCCAACTTTCCACTTTTTCCTTCCATTATGCAAACTGCACACTTGAGATGTGTTCTGGCCACCCCACTCTGCTCTTGGTTGCGCCTTCCTACTGTGCTTTACTTTTACTATTTTTGCCAACACCTAGCGACCATGTGACCTCACTTACCGCCTCATAATGCTGCATCCTATCTTTCAATACCCACCTGCAATGTTCTTTCTCTAGAATGATCTCCCTGTTGGTCCTCAAAACCATGTTCTATTTCTTTAAACATTGCCATTTCAAATATACACTGTGTAATAATAATTATCTATATCCCTCACTAAATTGTACATATTTCAAAGGTATCTATGAATCTTCTACAGTGTCTAGCACACAAACTGGTGCATACTTCTTGTTCAATAAGTACTAGTTGAATTGAATTAAATGGAAGACTGAAAAATAACTGAGAAGAAAATTCAAAGCACTCAAGAGGGTAGGAAGAATCAGAACCTTGATGAACTCTGGCGGTGATCTCTTAAGTAGGCTATTTTGTGTCATTCTTCATGTTATTTTTGCCTGAAGGAAGACACAATAAATGACATTTTTAAAAAATCAGATGATCTATTCCTGCTTAATGCTTAGGATAAAATGGACAATTCAGTTCATCGAGGAGACAAACTCTCCCAGCTTTGGCTCTGAGTCTCTGAAGTTGCAGTTATCATCTTTTAGGCCAAAAGTAGCAGTTTGAAATAGAAAGTCTCATATACCAAAATGTTTTAGGTTCAATAGAAGCATAAATTCAAAATGGTCAAAGTCATACCTTTTTTTTACATTTCATGGGTACATAGTAGCTATATATTTTCATGCATCCCTTCCTCCCTTCTACTCCTAAAATACAGAAAACATTCAATAAAGTCAATAAACACCAGTTGAAAGTATTTTCTTGTCTTTTTTTTTTTTTTTTTTTTTTGAGATGGAGTCTCGCTCTGTCACCCAGGCTGGAGTGCGATGACGTGGTCTCGGCTCACTGCAACCTTCACATCGAGGGTTCCAGCGATTCTCCTGCCTCAGCCTCCCGAGTAGCTGGGATTACAGGCACCCACCACCATGCCCTGCTAATTTCTATAATTTTAGTAGAGACAAGGTTTCACCATGTTGATAAGGCTGGTCTTGAACACCTGACTTCAGGTGATCCGCCTGCCTCGACCTCCCAAAGTGCTGGGATTATAGGCATGAGCCACTGCATCCAGCTTAGTTGAAAGTTTTTAACTAAAACTTTTAGTTTATTATCAAAATCTTGTCCTGAACTATTTCTTTCATAATTGTTATTTTCATGTTCTAATGTAAGGGGTACTTTGAAAAATAGAATACAACGTGATTACTGCCACTAGAATAGTACCCCTGACATTCTGCGATGCTCTAGCTCCTTCTTAGTTTGGGTTTCTCCATAAACAAACTCTGAGACAATGATGTGGGTACAAGTGGTTTTGCAGGGACAGGATGCCAGGAAATACTGTGAAGAAGTAGAAAAGTAAGAGAGCAGAAGGGGGATGCGTTAGTAAGGGGTGAATAAATAATCAAGTTATTGCTGTAGGCAATTGGTTGTCAATACTACTAAGGACCCTCTGAGAGTCTTTGTGCAACACACCCTGAGATTGCCATCCCTCACTGGCTGAATGTCACTCCAGGGGCATTAACTCTACAGCACTTCTAGGCTTTCCTTGGCAGCCATGCTCTCGCAGCTAGAGAATACCACTAGGCAAAGAGACACAGAAGACTGCAAGTATGTAAAGGAACCATGTGTGACTGTCCTAGAATAGGCTGAGGGGATATGACTGAGCGCATCTGCTACAGGTCTGATAAGTGTAATATGACATACTCCTGAAGCCTCAATATTTTATCTATTGTGCATCGGCTGTGTGCTAGACATTGTTCTAGATGTAAAAGGTATAAAATTGAAAATAATAGATGGAAATCTCTTCCATTATGAAACTTGTACACCATTAGAAAAGACAGATATTAACTCATATATTATACATACATATGAAGCATGTTTTATGACGTTCAGGAAGTAATAAATGCATATAATGATCACTTGATCTTGTCTGAGAATTAAGGACAGGTTCATAGAGAAAATGAGATTTGAGATGAGGAAGGAAAGGTAAGTAAGACTGCACTAAGAGACACTGAATACATTTAAAAATGGAAATATGGCTGAAGTGCAGAGATAAAGGAGAAAGAGGAGCAGCAGGTCAGGCTAGAAAGGCCAGCAGAGTCCAGATTATTTGGCACCCTGAGGGATATGTTAAAAACTATAGTTTTAAAATAAGAACAACAGAAAGTCACTGAAGGATTTTAAGAGGAGAGAATATTATATGACAACACTGTGTTTTGAAAGACGACTTCGCCTATCCCTTGTAGGAATTGGTTTAGGAAAGTGCAGAGTAGGTGTGAGAAGTACACTTTGGAGAATGTAAGTGATAAAAATTGTGTGTATAAAAATTGTGGATTAAGCTAGATAGTCATAGAGTTACAAATTAGATTAACTGATATAAAAATGGCATGACTTGATGATAAATTAGATATGGAAGAAGAAGTATCCATGAAGATACTTCCATTTCTACCTCTAGCTTCTGCTCACTGGACCCCCCAGAAAGGCAGACACTGTCTTGTTCTCTGCTGTACTGTAGTAACTCATACAGTGTCTGGATTACACAGCATGCCTATATTTTTGGATAATTTTTGATAAATTATCAGGGAAGGAACATATTTGGTGAGGGAAGTGCCTTTGAGAGTACCATACGTTTGAGACCTCCAAGTGGTAATGCAGAGTAAGCATTTGGAATGGAAAGTCTGCAGCTCCCAGGAGGTCTGGTTTGGAGATGTAAATCTGGAATAGTCATATATACTTGATAATCGAAATGCAGGTCATACTTGTTATTGCCTGGTAAGAGAATTTAGCATAAGAAGAAACCCTTGAGGAACTTGATTGTCCACAAATTAAACCTAATGTATAACTGCAAATAAATTTCTCCTTTGAAAGCTTATGTAAATATTCAAAAGTTATTCTTATATAAATAAGTTGGGAAGACAATCGTTTTGGTGTTGTTTTTGCTTTGTTTTATTTATTTATTTTTTTACCTTGTCTTGATTTCTCAGTCTCTTAAAGATAATTTTGTTTTTCTCTCAGACATAATTTTCATCCAGACACACACGCGAGTGGTTCTCACATTTTAAAAGTCTGTGATAAAGCTTAACACAGTTTGAACTATTACAAATAAGAAAACTATTCAACAGCGCTTTCAAATCACTCCCTTTAGCTTCTAAATATTCTAAAATGCAGAGTTAATTACTTAGTGGGACATAATGGCAAATACAATTAAATGGAAAGAGGCACAGAATTGTCAATAGAAAGAATCCCAGAATCAAAACAACTGCTTACTTGTCGGCTGATAAAGTGAAGAGCAGAAAACCTCTTTGTAAAGATTGTGGTTTTTTTCCCTTAGCAGAAAGAGAACATATGCATGAAATGAATAGTCTATATTTTATATCTAAAAATACCATACATATACAGAAAAGCACTTGATTTCTGAGATCCTATAACCATATGCCAACTAGAAAACCAGTGGCTAAATGTATTTACAGCATTAACAACAAAGCCAAATATATGGAAACTTCAGGACATTCTTATTCCAAAGCTTACTTCAGTTTAAATTTTCCTTGAATATTTGTTTAAGCTCCATAAGGTTAAGGGGAAAAAAAATATAAGTGAAATAAAGTGATATCCTCCAAGTCATAAAGAGCAGATATGAGATTTAGATAAGGGCTTGTCTTAGACCAGGGCTCTCTTCATCATGTTACATTTTCATTTTTCCCTCCTTGTGAGTTCTTCTATTAAAATGAATCTCTGCTCTGTCATGTAGATTAACCCAAGGGTCATCATTCTAAAAATGCAAGAGAAGTGAAATATGAAGTGTGTATTTGAATTTTACTGAGTCATCACCATCTGCTTATAAATGAATTAGAAAACCAATAAAAAATGGGCTGACATAGTTACACCCACAATGAATCTGTCCATTAGGGGATAATCAGCCGTGAGTTATTCAGGATGGTTTTACTGCTGGGTGGCTACTCTGAGTAGCATGTAACTGGCTCTTCCTCTGCTTCTGCGACTATGTACGTGAAATGTCAAGAATCAGACTTACTTAATTTTAGGTTTTGAAAATATGAATGAGGAAAATACAGTTTCTAAAATCTGACATATAAGTAAAACGAGATGTATGAAGGACTTGCTTCCAGGGAACAAAAACTTAGTAGGAAATCATTCCTACATTTGATTAGATTCTGTTCATTACATTTTCTAGAATTTTGTAATCAATGTAGAAGTTCCCCCAAATGGAAGGCTCCAGTCTCTATCTCTCCCCCGAGTTCTAGACTCATATACACTTCATAGTCACCTCTCCACTAGGTTATTCCATAGAACTCTCCAAAGCCCAATTCCAGATTGTTATCTTCTCCCTCTATGTCTGTCCTTCCCTTAGCTTTCCCTATGACATTAAATTGCCTTCCAGGCACCCAGTTTCTTAAGCCAGAAACATGAGAACCAGTGCATTCCCTCACACAGCAGACAAAATTTATCAGCAAATCTATTGTTGCCATATGGAAAATATTCATAGAATCCATACATTCTTCTCCAACTCTGCTGCCACTACCTTTGTGAAAGCCACTTTCAATTCTCTTCTGCATAACTGCATTATCTCCCTGCCTAACTTCCCTACTTCTAAACTCACACCCTACCCAAATTAATAGTAGCTATAGCAATCATACAAAAATGTAAACCTCGTCACATCATTTCCTGATTAAAATTCTTCATTATTTTGCTGTGAACCTAAAACTATTCTAGAAAATAAAGTATATTCATAAAAAATAAAAGCTTTCACTAGCATTCAAATGAATTTCAAGTAAAACTTAAAACTCTTTTTATAGTCAAAGGTAAGGCTCTGCAGGTAGTTACATAGATGTGTATACATGCATTATTGCACAATATGTTAGCACTTCTTGGAACAACTGTTGGCCTACTTGGCCCACCTACTCCTCAACAGCACTCTCCAGTGTACTCACTGTCACTGAGCCCCAGAGCAGAGTCAGAAGCTGCTGAGATGCTCGAGTTTTTCCCACTTTAGGATTTCTGCATGTGCAGAACTGTTTGCCTGGAATTTTCTTTTTCTTTTCTCTGTTTCTCTTTATTGTTCCTTTTAATCTTTCTGGGCCCAACCTAAATGCCGTCTTCTCCAAGAGTCCTTCCAGAGTCACCCAATCTAAAGAGAAACATCCTCTCTTCATACCCTTATTCTCCACCCAACACCTGGTAACTCGTTCTTTCTTTCTTTCTCTTCGACAAATAGAAATTGTATATATTTATCGTGTACCACATGTTCTTTTGAAATATATATACTCTGTGGAATGGCTAAATCTAGCTAATTAATGTATCCATGATCTCTTACATGCTTTATCTATGACAACAGTTAATTAGATGTTGTGCACACTGTTTAGTTGCTTATTCCTTGTTTTTCCCACCAGATTGTGAGCCCTGTGAAGGCTAGGCTTTGTTTTATTAACTAATGTGTAACCAGTAGCCACTACAGTGTAAGCATTCAATAAATACTTGCTGAATAAATGAGTGACACAGTTAAGTGGTAAGCGCTTCCCCTTGGGGCATCATTACGTAATCTTCAAATAGAAGCCTGGCTGACAACCTACTGAATTCAAAACCCACTGTAAGAAACTGAAACAAAAACCACAACCTGAAATTTTTTGCTGCAAAAGGATGATTTTTTTCTCTCATTTGAAACATGCTGACCGTACAGTGTCCTATTGATGCCTCCAATTTCAAAACTCTTCTTAGATCTTCAGATTTTGTTCTTAATCTTTCCCCAAGTTAAAATGAGTGTTTTGGTCAGCATTAATGCATATGCCATGTTGATTTCAGCACAGTGAAATGAAAATGTAAGACTTTTATTTCCAGAAAGTTAATTATTTTGGATGTCATGAGAAGCTGAAGTCTCAAACATTTCCAATGTTTCTCAATCAGTATTTCCCCAAATGTTTTTCTAAGGAAAACAGTTATTCCAAGAAGTGTTAACATATTATGCAATAATGCATGTATACACATCTATGTAACTACCTACTTACACAAGGTTTTGTATAGTCAAAAATATAGGAAATACTGAATTGAAGATAAATAGGTCTATAATTGTCTTGTCAGACAGCCTTTATTAATACAGGCATACCTCCGAGATATTGCAAGTTCAGTTCCAGACCATCACGATACAGCAAGTCACACAAACTTTTGGTTTTCCCAGTGCATATAAAAGTTATGTTTACACTATACTGTAGGATATTAAGGATAGAATAGCATATCTACAAAACAATGTATGTAACTTAACTTAAAAATACTTTATTGCTAAAAAAAATGTTAATCATCCGAGCCTTCAGTGAGTGTAAGCTTTTTGCTGGCGGATGATCTGACCTCAGTGTTGATGGCTGCTGAGGTAGTAGTCATCAGTTGATGACTGATCAGGTGGTAGTTGCTAAAGTTCAGAGGGGCTGTGGCAATTTTTAAAAACAAGACAGCAATAAAATTTGGCACATCGATTGACTCTTCCTTTAATGAAAAACTTCTCTCTGTCCCATGTGATGCTGTTTGACAGCATTTTACCTGTAGTGGAGCTTGTTTCAAAACCGATGCCAAGTCTCTCAAGTGCTGCTGATGCTTTATCAACTCAGTTTATGTAATATTCTAAATATTTTGTTGTCATTTCAGTAATGTTCACAGTATCTTCACCAGGAATAGATTTCTTCCCAAGGAACCGCTTTCTTTGCTTATCCACAAGAAGAAATTCCTCATCAGTTCACATTTTATCATGAGATTGCAGCAATTCAGTAGCATCTTCAGACTCCACTTCTAATTCTAGTTCCTTTGCCATTTCCACCACATCTGCAGTTACTTCTTCCACAGAAGTCCTGAACCCCTCAAAGTCATTTTTGAAAGTTGGAATTAGCTTCTTCTAAACTCCTATTAATATTGCTATTTTTGACTTCCTCTCATGAACCATAAATGTTCTTAACGACATTTGGAATGATGAGTCCTTTCCAGCAGATTTCCAATTTACTTTGCCCGTCAGAGGAATCACTATATGGCAGCCATAACCGTACAAAATGTATTTCTTAAATAATAAGCCTTAAAGCCAAAATTATTCCTTGCTCCACAGGCTGCAGAACAGATGTGTGTTAGCAGGCATGAAAACAACACTAATCTTCTTGTATACCTCCATCAGAGCTCATGGGTGACCAGGTGCATTGTCAATGGTCAGTAATAATTTGAAAAAAAAAAAAATCTTTTTTATTTTTTCTGAGCAGTAGGCCTCAATTATGGATTCAAAACATTTAGTAAACCACGTTGTTAACAGATGTGCTAACAGCCAGGCTTTGTTGCTTCATTTATAGAGCACAGGCAGAGTAGAGCTGGCATGATTATTAAGGGCTATTGGATTTTTAGAGGGGTAAATGAGCATTGGCTTCAACTTAAATTCACTAGCTGCATTGACCCCTAATAAAAGAGTAAGTTTGTCCTTTGAAACTTCGAAGCTGGGCATTGACTTCTCCTTTCTAACTATGAAAATTCTACATGTTATCTTCTTCCCATACGAGGATGCTTTATCTATATCGAAAATATGTTATTTAGTGTACCTACGTTCATCAATTATCTTACCTAGATTTTCTAGATAACTTGCTGCAGCTTCTACATTAGCCTTTACTGCTTTACCTTGTACTTTTATGTTATACAGAAGGCTTCTTTTCTTAAACCTCATGAACCAACCTCTGCTATCTTCCAACATTTCTTCTGCATTTTCTTACCTCTCTCAGCCTTCATAGAATTGAAGAGTTAGAACCTTGCTCTGGATTAGGCCTTGGGTTACAGGAATGTTGTGGCTGGTTTGATCTTATATACAGACCATGAAAACGTTCGTCGTATCAGTTATAAAGGCTGTTTTCTCTTCTTAACGTTCATCTGTTCACTGGAGTAGTTCTTTTAATTTCCTTCAATAACTTTGCCTTTGCATTCACAACTTGGTTAACTGTTTGGTGCAAGAGGTCTAGTTTCCAGCCTGTCTGAGTATCACACAGGACTTCTTCACTAAGCTTAATCATTAAGCTTTTGAATTAAAGTGTGAGACATCTTTCTTTCACTTGAACACGGAGAGGTCATTGTAGGGTGATTAATTGACATAATTTCAATATCGTTGTGTCTCAGGGAATAGGGAGACCCATGGCAAAGGAGAGATATGGGGCCGGCCGGTTGGTGGAGCAGCGAGAACATGTACATTTATCAAGTTTGCCATCTTCTATGGTCATGGTTCATACCCATCACCTCAAATACCCATCACATTACCCTATGATGAGAACACCTAAAATCTATTTTTAAGCTATTTTGAAATATATAAAACATTATTATATATTAAAATCGAATAATATTTTGAATTTCAAAGAACCATTCATCATCCTTCAAATAAAATATAATAATACATTATTAACTATTATTAACTATTAACTATAGTCACCATGATGTATAATAGATCACCACAGCCCATTCCTCCTGTCTAAATGGAGATGTTGGTCAAAGATATAATTTTTATTACAGCTAAGACTTGAAATGGAATTATGAAAATAGATATATATCACTGAGAAATGAGGTAACTCAAATTGAATTTTGAATACTAACAGCAATAAAAGGGCACATGATGAAATATCATCAAGAACTCATCAGCTTCAAACTCATTTCTCATTGCCCACCTACCATCATTTCAGTCACTTGACATTATACCCAAGAATCATTAACACATTACTGAAACATTTGCTTTGCTTTAAAGTGTTGCATAATTTACTGTAAATGGCATGCTAAACTTTTCCATCTTTATACACTTCGATGCTAATGATGTTTTGAATACTTACAGTTTACTAATGGCTGAAATACATTACAAATAGTTTACTACTTAATCACCTATTTTAATTTATACCAGAGCTTAAGCAGTAGGCAAAAATAAATTATAATAAAATTTTATAGCTAAACTGAGTTTCTGGTGGGTATAAATGTTCTCTTCTCTTGAAGTAAACTCAGAAAATAAAATTATCAGTAATTTAAGGTATTTTTACTTTCTGCATATGCACAACTATTTTATAAATACCGGTTTTATGTTCTAGTTTTAATGAAGAATTATGAAAAGCATATTCTAATAATCTATGAACTGATACATATCCAAAATGATCTATGACCATACAATTCTTCTGATTAAGGTATAATGAAAAGAACATACTACTTGGGGTCCAAAAAACACGGACTCTGTCACTGATACATTTATTCAACACATTTTATTGAGCTTATAGTACACGCCAGTCACTTTTTGAGGTACTAGGGATACTGTAAAGAGCAAGACAAAATATTTACCCTCATGGGACTTACATTCTAGGAATGAAGACAGACAAACAACTAAGCCCAGAGTAGAGCAATCCATGTTATAAAAAAATGATATGCATCTCTAATAAAAAGAGAGGAGTGACGGAGAGAGGAGACCGGATGCGATAAAGTAGTCAGGGAAGGTCTCTTCAGGGAGAAAGCATTTGAGCAGAAAGCTGAATGAAGGTAGGAAAGTGAGCCATTTTAAGACCTAATAAAAGAGTATTTCCAGAAAAGGGAGCCAAAGATAGTCTTTCCCAGGAAAGCACCTAGGTCCTCAAGAGGAGTAAGCTTGGAAGGTCTAAGGAGCATGAGCAGACTGAGCATTGCACAAGATGAGGTAGGCAGATAGCTTGTCTGTGGTAAGGCTGTGAGTGTTACTGAGCGTGATGAGAAGAGTCTAGAAATTTGAGTGTGTTTCATTCTAGGACTTAGGTTTTCAAATGTTCAGTCTAGCTGCTGAATGGAGAACCAACAGTAGTTAGGCAGAATGAACAGGGAGATTTTAGTAGCTTAGTAATAGTCTTCCAAGTGAGACATGAAGGTGCCACTTACGAACATGTGAACAAGTTACTCAGCCTATCTGGCCTCAGTTTCCTCATCTACAGGCTGTGAGTTATAAATGAGTTCTTATTACATGCAACTTAAACTCTGCATTGAAAGTTGAACAAACTTCAGTGGCTGACTGCAAGATTCTGCATCTAAAATCAACATTGAATTCAAATTCAACCCTGGGCAAAACTGAAGTGGTCTTCCAGAGAATTTATTTCATATGTACTGTATAAATTTTGGAAGAAGCCCTATAAAAATAGCATTAAAAAGTGACAGCAACTCTAACACATAGAAATGACAATTCTGAATATGTTGCTGTTTTTCTCCCTGAGGACGTATTTTTGTAAACCTGTTTTTTTTTTTTTTAAAGAACCATTTATCATCCTTTAAAACATTAAATGTCCTTCAAAAAAAGGTAAACTTCTACTTGTTTGCAGGCTTATATAATTATAAGCAATGCTTTGATAATTCTTGTGTGTAAATCCTTGCATGTCTACCTGGTTATTTCCATAGTAAATATTCTTGAGAGTAGAATTTTTGAGACACTCAAATATATATATATATATATACACACACGCACACATACATACACATATATATACACACATATATATATATATAAATTTAATGCATTTAACATCATTCTCAAATTTCTTTCCAGACCCTTATTCCAATAGCCCTTTTAACATGTGCCTGACAAAAATATTTTTGACCTTTCTAGGGCTTTTCTGAGAAATTTAAAGCCCTCTTTTTATCAGTCTTATAGTTTCCATCTCTGCCTGTTTTTCTTGGGAAGTGTCCATGCTCCAGAGTCTTCTTCAGATCTAACACTGTACAAGACTACACACTTAAAACCTCCCTAGGTGTGGAGTCATAGTTGACAATATTGATTCCCTGCATAACTGCCTTTCTCACCCTTCTCCCTAGCCAATAGTGACCCTGGTTTGTGTAGGTATCAGATTGCCAGCAATACATTGTATTTAAGGAAAGGAGGTACCTCTTCCAGTCTCAGGAATGGGGCAATAAATATTTATATTTCTAATTCACTGATGGGAAAAAAAGTGTCATTCTTGTATTTTCTAATTCCATTGTCTTAGCCACGAATTAACGGCATGAGAATGATGTTTAACCAATCAAACATAAGAGGAAATATGCTGGGGGTTTCTGGAACAGCAATCTATACTTCCCAGATAACAGGAAAGAAGTGGTTCTCTAATCGCTCTGGCCACTGTCCTGTTTCATACTTTTGAATGGAAATGTGATAGACGGAAATTTAGCAGCCATTGTGTAGCTGCTACACATTTAGTTACTACATTTCAAGATAAAAACAAACATGTCAAGGATGGCAGAAGAGGAGGATAAAAAGTGCCTGGCTTCTTGATGACATCACTCAGACACTGAATGAATCTTGAATTGCCCACCTAGATGCTGCTTATTATGTGAGATAATTCAATGTTTTATTGCTTAAAACCACTGTTCTAATTTTTTTTCATTACCTGATGTTAAATATGTCCTATTCAATAAACGAGGATATCTAATCAATCTCTCTACAAGTAGACATTCATTTGTTTCCTGAGCCACCACCATTAATTTGAATGTCAGTGAAGTTCATTTAGTCTGAACTGGGGGCTTCAATATTATAACTCAGGATAATAGTTACATAGTATGGTATTCATGAGAATTTGCCTGCAGAACTCAATGACAGGAAGCTTAACTGGCCAGGGACTCAGCTGCTACACTCTGAAACCCTTGTCTGCATTTGTGCTGAGGCCAATGACTGAACATGGCAGGAATTTTAAGGCAGGCCCATCCCTGGGAAACACAAGACTCCACTGACAGCCAACTTTAATATGAAGATTCCCAATGGCATTGCCACACCTTCCCCACAACCTTCTTTTGCTGTCATCTTCACTCAGGATCAGACTTGAGTTGCAGCCTGATGGTTCTCCCACCTTCCCCAGATCCCACTCCATTTCTCTCAAAGGTGTTTCTCCCAGTAAAAATTTGCATGTTAAATCCAATCTCAGAGGACTTAGACTAACATGCATGGTATAAATATCAACCACTAACCCTTTACCTGTACCTTTTCCACTGAGCCCAGATTTGACTTCTGAATAATTCTCAACCCAGTATTTCATTGCAACCACTACTAATAAGTAGTGGTTTTCATGCTAGATGAAACCTTTATACCATCTCTGGCTTAACCCAAATGAGTCTTCATTGTTCATGTGCCAAGAGTTGTGCCATACTGCAAAGGGAAAAAAATAAAGCCATGATATCTTAGGCACTTCTCACACAGCTCCTTTATATATTTCAAAAGAGTCCCAGGACTAATATATTCATTAGAAACTCAGAATGACAGTAAAGGTTTTAGTCAACAGGTTGTTTGTTTGTTTGGCTGTCTAGCTTTTCATTTCCTCTTCCAAACTGCACTCAGTTTGTTAAGGGGTTAGATTACTGGATAAAATCTGCTGAGATTATCAAGAGACCTGCCTTCCCTTAGAGCAAGCAGATAATTCCTCCCTCCAACCGAATTTTGAGAAAGGGAAAAGATACTGAAAATGGTCACAATTTTAGTCCTTCTTACTAGTGGCATCATGATGTCAAAGAAAAGTTACACTTGGGACAAGTTAAAGAGGCAAGGAAGATTTTATTCAAAACCGTTACCACAGCACAGAGAGATTGAACTTAATTCTATTATAACAAATGGCTGAGAATTTTTAAGCACTGACTGAGCCAGTAGATACTGCTGGAGGACTTTAGATGGGAGACTGGCCAATGTAATTAGTCCATCTGTGTTTGCTAATTGTCTCTTACTGAAGTTAAGCTCCTACTCTCCCATGGAGACTGGGAGTTAGGAGGCTTTTTTTGTCAATTGTATTTCAAAGGGACAGCTCCCAGGTCCTTTAGAAAGACATCCCTGGGTTCCAAAACTGGCAGGAGGCTGGGAAAAGATTTACATCTTAAAGTGGCAGAATTTATAGTTGCAAGTCTTTAAAAGTAAATAAGAAAAGGAGGCCGGGCGCTGTGGCTCAAGCCTGTAATCCCAGCACTTTGGGGGGCCGAGACGGGCAGATCACAAGGTCAGGAGATCGAGACCATACTGGCTAACACAGTGAAACCCCGTCTCTACTAA
>NW_012115932.1:6981653-6988462 GCF_000951035.1 Colobus angolensis palliatus
AAAAAAAAAAAAAAAAGGAAACTCAAAGATCTATAGTCAGGAAGAAACCTGTCTAAATCTTAGTCAAGCTGAGGGGAACATTAAGGCTATCTTGCTCAATAAACATGCTGTTTCTCCTTCTGAGTTTCACTAATCATTCCTTATTTTGAAGACCTGTGCTAAAGAATTAAGTGAGCCTTTGATAACCTTTCAGCAAATTCTCTTTTGCCCTAAATACCCAAAGTCAGGTTCTGTTGTTTGCAACCAATGTCCCCCTGATAAATCAAGATTGTAGTCCTTATTTCACTTTGTTTTGAAAATTAGGAAATAAAACTACATTTCCCATTGAGAGTAAAATAAACCAGATATAGTAGGAAGGCTATATGTGGGCCTGGAGACCAGAGCTCTGGATTCTAGTTTTAGTTTAGTCACCATGTGTTTGAGCTCTGAGGCTCATTTATCTCAACATGACAAATGAGAGGGTTGAACCAGATGGTCTCTGAGGCCCCTTCCAAATCTGTTATTCTAAAACTGTGATAGTTTTGACCAGTTAAATAAATGCATCATTAGAAATGGAAAACAAAAAAGATTACTCTTTTAATCCCAAATTTTCATTGACTGGAAAAGATAAAGATAACTATGCCAAAACTGTCCACGGCTTAGTAAAAGCGAAATTACAGGCAGAATTTTGAATAACAAATTTTGATTTGATGGTAGTTCAAAGCAGCCATAATTGACTTTCTCTTCAAAGAAGCTCTTAGCATAGACCTACACAAATTACCCATATAAAATGGTTGGCAAGTACAAAGGAAAAAAGCAAGAGCTATGTTGAGTAAAGGGTTATTTTAGACACCAAAGAATACGTTAGAACAGTAACTCAAGAAAGGAGAAACACGACAAACAGCATTATAGAATAAATTCATTTTCCAAGCACTCTGAAAACAGCAATCCAGAGTCAGGAAATAAGACAAAAAATCACACTACAAGGGATAGATGAATCTGTAGTGTTCACAAAAGGAGGATAAATGAAGTTTATCACGGTGGATTCGGTGTTCAAAAGAGTAGAAAGTTCTTATAACAGCTACTATTTGTGACGGATCTCAAGAATGTTTTTAAATGAGTAGATAAGGTCTCAAAATCCTTGCCTTCTGCCTGGACTCAGTCCTTTGGAAAAGGAAGGAGAATAAAAATAGTAGCTGAAATTTGTTGCCAGAAAATGCTGAATATAATTTTAAATATACCTTTCTTATTTGAAATGTAATTCATGCTCATTTCTGCAAAAATGCAAGGGAAGGAAAGATAAACAAAAGAAAATAAAACACATACTGACATTACCCATCTAGATCCAACTCTACTCCATGGTTCCTCCTAGATCTCAGATATTACAATGATACAATGATTTCTTAAATTACCAGCCACATACCTATGTGTTCAAACTGGAGGTTAGAGAAGTGGACTGTTGCCTTTGCCTTTTCTGTCTCTCCCACCTCTAACCATAAATACAATTATGTACAGATTACTTAAAGAGCCTCAGTGTGTTGAGGATGTAACATGGTTTTCCCAAGCTGCTAGCTTAGGCAACAGAGAGACGATCTTCTTCTACTGGTAAAATAAGCCTTTCTATCAGCCTGGGTATTACTTCTTGAACAAAGTCTGTAGCAAAGGTTCCCATATGTCAGGTTTCCCTTCAAAGGGAATTATGAAGGTACAATTCCCTGCATTAACGTCATAGGTTCCCCTCCTACATGCCAGCATGATTCAGTCAGCATTCACAGTGAGTAATGGATATTCAAGTACAGACTCTGTCTGTTGTCAGCACCTAGTCCCCCTAAGTCCCAGCCTCTCAGAGAGGTAAAAACGTTTTAGCACATGGCTCTACATTTATGCTTCTGTTATATGAATATCAGTCGAAGCGGACTTAGAAACCAATGGGTAGCAATCATAGGTTTCCAGGGCAGGTCATCTTCCCAGCCTGGGCTCTAAGATAACACTACACTGACTGACACTAAAGGCTCTGTCAAAGGGACCAATGAAGATTTCTATGGAGTTTTACATCATTAGCCAAAAATTTCATTTAGAGCCAGCTGCTACTTCCTGAAATAAAGGCAGAGCCAATCACTTATACATGTTTTATATAAATGCACTACCAACCAATCAAATACTTTAAACATGCAAAATCTTCTAATGGGGAGGACATTTCAAACTAGGCAGTCAACACCAACTAGTTTTTGCGTTGCTTCAAACAACGACAACAAAAGAAATAAAACTCATTACCCCTGAGTACTCACATTCCGACATTACACGACGTAAATCATCACTTCAGAGTGAAGTTTAATTGTTTGCTAATATTTTGTTGATGATTTCTGCAGCTATGCTCATCAGAAATATTAGCTGTAATTTTCTTTTCTTGTAGCATCTTTGTCTGCCTTTGGTATCAAGGTAGTGTTTGTTTGGTAAAATGAGGTTGAAAGTATTTCCTCCTCTTTAATATTTTAGAACACTTTAAGATAAATTGGCTGACTCTTCTTTCAATGTCTGGTAGAATTCTTCAGCAAAGCCATCAAGTCCTGGGCTTTTTATATGAGGGGAGTTTTTGATTACTGATACAATCCTTTGCTTATTATTAACCTGTTCAGATTTTGTATTTTTTCATGATTCAGTCTCGGTAGGTTGTATGTTTCAAGAAGTTATCCATTTCTTCTAGGTTATCCAATTTCTTGGTGTATAATTGTTCAGAGCAATCTCATAATCCTTTGTATTTCTGTGGTATCAATTATAATGTCTTCACTTTCTTTTCTTATTTGAGTCCTCTCTGTTTTTTTAAAAAATTTAATCTAGCTAAAGGTTTGTGAATTTTGTTTATCTTTTCAAAAACCTAACTCTTAGTTTCACTGAACATTTCTGGTATCTGTTTTATTTATTTATGCTCTGATCAACATTTCCTTCCTTCTGCTAACTTAGTTTGAGGCTTAGTTTGCTCTTCTTTTTCTGGTTCCTTTAGGTGCAAAGTTAGGTTGTTTAGTTGGGATCTTTCTTTTTGTATTGTAGTCATTTACCACTATAAACTTCCCTCTTATAACTGCTTTCACTGCATCCAATAAGTTTTGGTATATTGTGTTTCTATTTATGTTGGTCTCAAGATATTTTTTAATTTCCCTTTTGATTTTTTTAATTTGACCCATTGGTTGTTTAGGAGTATGATGTTTGTTGTCTACATATTTGTGAATTTTCTAATTTTCCTCCTGGTATTGATTTCTGATTTTAGGCACTATGTGGTCAGAAAAAATATTTGATATTTTTCCACTTCTTGAATTTATTAAGAGTTGTTTTGTCACCTAACATTTGAGCTAGCCCACAGAATATTCTATGTGCATTTTAAAAGAATGTGTATTCTGCTGCTGTTTGATAGAATGTTCTGTATATGTCTGTTATGACCTTTTGGTCTATAGTGTTGTTCAATTCCACTGATTCTTACTGTTTCCCTTGTTTTCCGTGTTACTGATTGTTGAAAGTAGGGTATTTAAAGTCCCCTACTTTTATTGTATTGCTGTCTATTGCACCTGGAGGACACAATGCTAAATGAAATAAGCCAAACACAGAAAGGCAAATACTGCATGATCTTGCTTATATGTAGAATATAAAAAAGAAAATCAAACTTATTGAAGTGGGAGAATGGTGGTTTCCAGGGGATGTGGAAGGGGTGATGAGGAAAATGGGGAGATGTTGATCAAAGGGTACAAAGTTTTATTTATAAAGTACGAATAAATTCTGGAGTCTAATGTAAAGGATGGTTACTATAGCTAAGAATACCATATTGTATACTTGAAATTTGCTGGGAGAGTAGATCTTAAATGTTGTCACAAAAGAAATGGTGAGTGATGGGCATGTTAATTAGCTTGACTGTGGTATCACAATCATTTCACAATGTATAGACAGGCCTGAACATCATGTGGTACACCTTAAACACATATAATTTTATCAATTATACTTAATTACAGCTTGGGGAAAAAAACTCATAATTTGCATCAGTGATTGCAAGGTTATGTGCCACACCATACTAAGACACAAAGACACAGGGATACAGAATACAGTAAAACATGGTTCCTGCCTGTTATAGTAACAACAACAACAAAAGAACATGTTACCAACTCTTATGTCTTGACTTCCCCAAACTAAGCATCTGAGGAAGCATTACAAAGTACATTGATTTGTTGTTTTTTCCAGCAGCAATCTATCCTTTTGAAGGATGTCTAAGATGTTAAAACTAGTGATTTACTGATGGTACAGATGCACGAGATCTAGACTGGAAGTAGATGATGGAAAACCTGGCATTCAGAAAGAGAAGAGTATCTGGGTTGCTTTTTTGCAGACTCTGTGAAAGGGATCTCAGAATTTCTTATTCTAGAAGCATCTGAAAAAGGGGAAAGAACCCTGAGGTAAAGTATGAAAATAAAAATAATTTTGCAAATTTTTGAAAAAATTTTCAGAATCCAAAATTTATTTCCCAAACTATAATGAAGCAGAAAGTTCTCCCAAAGTTTCTTGAATTAGCCACCTTATGCCCGTCTTAAGTGACTTTTGATAGATGTTTTAAAGTCTGAAGGAGATATTTAATATCAATCAATGTAAACAACTTTTGGCTGTTAATTGATGATTAAGTTGTATAACCATCTACAATGGCATGTTACCTCTGTGATGTGGAATAGGATGTAACAAGATTAACTCACAATTGGTAGGATCTGTGATGTATCAAGTATGTGGATGTTCCTAATTTACTTAGTTGAAAATGTAACCTGACACCACACTTATAGAAATAACATTGAGCTCTTTGTTTTGTAATATTATTTTCATTTTTTTTAAAAAAAGAGGACTACCATGAAAACGATAAGTTATGCTATGAATAGATAATAAAGTATAATCTTATTTCCATTTTCCAAAAGGCTCTGCATTGATTGTACTTGCCTCTCTCTTAAGCCTCATATCCTGATACTGTTCCCTCAAAATTTCAAAGTTTATTCTAACTTTGCACTCACTTTCCTCTATGTGAAATAATCTTTTGTCACTCAGTCTCTACAGAGAACTGCTTCTTATTTGGGCTTCAATACAAATCTTACTTGTTCAAAGATGTGTTCCTTAACTTTGTACAGCCTCATACCTTAGTCAACTCTTTATGTTTCTTTTATACTTTACACAACTTCATACCTTAGTCAGCTCTTTGTGTTTCTCATGGTTCTTAACTGCATCAGAAAATATTTCATTTACCTGCTTACTCTGTTTTAGTCCCTACAAGTATATGAATTTCAAAAGGATAGAAAATGTGATTAACATGTTTATCATTAGGGTCCTATTTTCTACAAGACTGTCTAGAATGAATGAATGAAGTATACAGTGGCTTTCTAAGGAAGAAAAATTAAAGGAAAATTTTGTTTGTTCAATACTGGCATGGTTTTCTGAGCCTGGTGCAGTGGTTGGCACGTATTATGTACACTGTCTTGGTATATGATATAAAACCCAATTAAGCCACAATCTGATCATTGTAATTAACAAGAGGTTAAAATACCTCCAGTGTCCTTGATTGCTGTCTATGTAGAGTGAATAAAATCAAAAGTACATGTCATATATTTTTACATTTTTCAGTGGGATTACATACCTTGTTGACAACTGTCTCCTAGAATTTAATTGAATGTTATACTGATGTATGTTTTAGCACTCTTGCACTCATCCTTCCTTAATCAAATTAACTAAATCTATATCTCATCAGCCAGATACCACACATACCTGAAGTTCAGATTTCTTGATGGCTATCATAAACATGTTCTGTTATATGTTCATTATAGCACTATTCACGATAGCAAAGACATGGAATCAATCTAGATGCTCATCAACAGTGTGTTGGATAAAGAAACTGTGGGGTATATACACCGTGGAATATCATGCAACCATAAAAAGAATGAAATCACATCCTTTCAGCAACATGGATGCAGCTGGAGGCCATTATCCTAAGCATATAAACACAGGAACAGAAAACTGAATACTGCATGTTCTTACTGATAAAAGGGAGCTTACCACTGAGTACTCATGGACATAAAGAGGGTAACAGCAGACACTAGGGACTACTAGAGGGAAGAGAGAGGGAGTGGGGGAGAGGCTGAAAACTAATTGTTGGGTACTATATTCAATACCCCAAACTTCGGCATCATAACCATGTAGTAAATCTGCATTTTTACTCCATGAATTGAAAATAAAAGTTGAAATTATCTTAAAAAAGAATGAAAGCAAAGAAAAATGGGCTGGGCGGCAGTATAGTTTTCAACTTCTCTTCAACATTGACCTGTAGCAGTTACTCTTGTCCCTGACTGTCATCTTGGGTCATTTCCAAAAGAGAGGTGATCCTCTTTTCATATTAAGTGCAATAATAAGTTTCGGAGCCCTATCAAGCGTAGGAATGAGTTGTGCAAATAAATATCAATTCCAGAGTTAATGCTCATCTTTTCAAACGATGATCTTGTTCTCCAACCTGTTGTTTCCCTGAAAAGTAATTTAAACTTTGAAAATTAAACACGGGGCGGAGCAAGATGGCCCAATAGGAACAGCTCCTGTCTCCAACTCCCAGCGCGAAGGACACAGAAGACCGGTGATTTCTGCATTTTCAAATGAGGTACTGGGGTCATCTCACTAGTGAGTGCTGGACAATCGGTGCTGGTCAGCTGTTGCAGCCCGACCAGCAAGAGCTGAAGCAGGGCGAGGCATCGCCTCACCTGGGAAGCGCAAGGGGGAAGGGAATCCCTTTTCCTAACCAGGGGAACTGAGACACACAACACCTGGAAAAT
>NW_012115932.1:6995247-7056372 GCF_000951035.1 Colobus angolensis palliatus
TAAAAAAAAAAAATAAAAAAATAAAAATAAAAATAAAAAGATACTGTGACATCAAAAAAAAAAAAAAAGAAAATTATCTGTTTCCTCCCCAACCTATTTCCACTCTCACTACTCCTGGATTGAATTAATTTTATTTAAGCAAAAAGTAACTTGAATTCCAACACCTTGCTATTTGAGGTCCCACCAAGTTACTGCCACCTTGCTATAAATCTAAGTAATTAATATCAACTGCCTATTTGTTTTCCCTGTCAATGTCTTTAAAGCTCCTTGATGGGGGGCCCTAATAAAAAGACATAAAACAATAAAGCAAGTGATTTCTCTGCCTTCCTTTTGGTGTCTGACATCATTAATGTGATTAATGAGGTGATCAAGGATCCCAAATCGCTTGTCACCATTAGACTGCTAATACAATCACCAAGGCTCAAAGGTGAGCAAGGTATAAAAATAAAAGTTTTCTCTTATGTCTGTTCTCCTTCTTTCTCAAGAAGGCAAACAACCTACTCTGTGTGAAGCTTTTTGTCATACAATAGTAACCATTTTGTAATGGTGAATGCTAAGAAAATGGCAAACATGTTCATTTGGTTCCAAATATCTGTGATGACTAACAAATAGTTATTTTACTTTGAAAGCTTAACAGTACATTCCAGATGACTGAGTAATGATTATAAAATTTAAAAAGCAAACATCTGAATTTGTGCCTTTAACATAAAAAGTAAAGGGAAGGTGTATACTCACCAATGGAAGTGATTGGAACTCCAGCAGCAGGTTGGGCTTCAGACACAGCTAAACTATCTTGCCCTTTTTGTCCCTCTCTTCCTCTCCCAAGTTTTCCTTTTCTGCTTTCATTTTCTGCTCTAAATTTTTCCATTGTTTTCAAAATCTTAGAGAGAGAGAGAGAGAAAAACACTCTTCTTTTCTCTCATTCTAGTAAAATTCCAAAATTAACAGAAAAAGTCAGCTTGGTGACCTGCTTAGCCCTAGAGGATAAGAATATCGTATACGCTGATGTGTTCACAGGAACCACATGCCCAGTCCTGGAAAAGGGAGGGGTCGTTCACCCCGACATGAAACATACTCCTGAGCATGAAATATCAAAATGGCTTTTGTCCACAGGAAGAAAAAATATCAGTCCCCAGCAGTTAAATAATAAAAATAAAATGTCTACTATAGAAGGAATAAATTATTTTCAAAGAGAAAATGGGTTTGCACTTGGTCATTCTTCTGCAGAGTTATGCACTGATGGGAATTCTTGTACATGACTTGGGGGTATAAGCTTTAGAATTTTTTTAGAGGGCAATATGGAAACGTTTTATATATGAATATACACTTTGATCAGACAACCACTCCTCTAGGAATTTATTCTAAAGAAATAACAATAAATCTTTGCCAAAAATATATAACTAGAACGATGTTTATCTCTTACATATATAACAACAAAAAATTGGAAGCAAACAAAAGGTTCAAAAATAGGGAACAGATCTAAAACAGCATCAAAACTGGTGTTTTTTCCATGTGCTCATTTGTTTATCTGTTATTGATTTATTTATAAAATCTGAAAAGCTATCCACCAAGAGGCTAGGAGTGTCTGTCTCTGGGTGGTTGAAATATGGGTGACTTTTCCTGCTTTTTTTTTTTTTTTTTTTTTTGGCTAATCTCTATTTACTAATTTTTTTTACCCAATGTGTGTAAACAGGTATTAGTTTTCTAATGTTTGTATTCTGAAAAAGAGGGCAACTTGAACACAGGTGGGTGATTCACTCCAAACACCCTAAGTGATACCACATTTGGATATGAGGCATGGTGGGACATAGGACACTTCTGAGGTGTCCTTAGGGACCAAGAATTGGCCACAAATTATTCTTTTATGTGTCTGTCGCAAGCTTAGAGGTCAGCCTCAGGGCAGAGAGCTTACTGTGTTTGGGGTCGCCAATGATGACTCAGATGTCTTGATTCCCTGAGAGAAATCAGCAAGCAGGTGCCTGGGCTCCTCTTCCAGAAAGGCTGCACCTGACCACTTGCCACATGTTCTTACCTACCCCAAAGTGCAGGAAGAAATCACACTGAGGGCAAGAATGTCCCATTCCCTAAAGTGGGGAGATGGCTGCTACCTGTACTCCAATTTCACATGATACTTTAAAATTAATTCCAGATGGGCCGGGCGCAGTGGCTCAAGCCTGTAATCCCAGCACTTTGGGAGGCCGAGACGGGCGGATCACGAGGTCAGGAGATCGAAATCATCCTGGCTAACACGGTGAATCCCCGTCTCTACTAAAAAATACGAAAAACTAGCCGGGCGAGGTGGCGGGTGCCTGTAGTCCCAGCTACTGGGGAGGCTGAGGCAGGAGAATGGCGTAAACCCGGGAGGCGGAGCTTGCAGCGAGCCGAGATTGCGCCACTGCACTCCAGGCTGGGTGACAGAGCGAGACTCCGTCTCAAAAAAAAAAAAAAAAAAAACTTAATTCCAGATGAAGTGAAGATTTAAATGCAAAATATAAAATAGTTAAAATATTGTAAGAAACTTTGGAAGAATATGTGTATAATCTTAGATCGTCATAAGCAAGGTAGAAAACCTAAAGGTTGTAATGAAAAGTATAGACATACTTCATTATATAAAAGCATCTTTTATGGACACATAACATGAGCAATATTAAAAGAGAAAAGAGACTGGAAAAATATTTTCAATGTTTATGTCAAATAAAGGATTTGTATTCCCTGTATAAAACGATCTCCTCATGTCCTTTGCAGAACATGGATGGAGCTGGAGGTCATTATCCTTAGCAAACTAACTCAGGAACAGAAAACCAAACACTGCATGTTTACTTATAAGTGGGAGCTAAATGATGAGAACACATGGACATATGGTAGAAAACAACATACACCAGAGCCTACCGGGGGGTGGGAAGTAGGAGGAGGGAGAAGAGCAGAAAAAATAACCGCTGGGTACTAGGCTTAGCACCTCAGTCACAAAATAACCTGTACAACAACAAACCCCTGTGACATGACTTTACAACAAACCTGCGTGTGTACCCCTGAACCTAAAATAAAAGCTTAAAAATAAAAGATCAAAAAAAATGATCTCCATAAATGTGATAAAGAAAAAAAGCAGGAGGGAAAAATGGACAGAGGCAAAGGTTGAAGAGGCTAATAAAAATACAAGAATTCTCCTAAACTCTCTATGGCTTATGGGAATGCAATTTAAAACAATAAGATGCCATTTTTTATTCATCTGATATAGAAATACTAATGCAGTGAGAATGCAGCACCAAGAAGGAACAGAGATATAATCTCTGATGTGTAATAATTTGTGAATTGCAATGACCACTTTCAAAGGCTAATAAGCAGTGAATATTAAAATTGTAAATGTTTACCAACTTTGACCTACCAGTCTCATATTAGAAAACCTATTCTACAAAAACAAAAAAAAATCCTTGTGTTATATGAGCAAAGATGTTTGTTGCAATAGCATTTTATAGTGGCAAAACCAAAGGAAAAAATGAAGAGCTACTAATAGGAAATGATTGGAACAATCATAGCACATCTATTGCATGCAGTAATTGATAGCCATCAAAAAGAAAACTAGGTTAGACCAGTGATTTCCAAGGTGTGGCCCTTGGACAGGCAGCCACAGGATCACCTATAAACTTGTTAGAAATGCTTATTCTCTGGCTATACACCAGGCCTTTTTTTTTTTTTTTTTGAGACAGTCTCGATCTGTCGCCCAGGCTGGAGTGTGCAGTGGCACCATCTTGGCTCACTGCAAACTCCACCTCCCAGGTTCACACCATTCTCCTGCCTCACCCTCCCGAGTAGCTGGGACTACAGGCGCCCGCCACCACACCCAGCTAATTTTTTGTATTTTTAGTAGCGATGGGTTTTCACCGTGTTAGCCAGGATGGTCTCGATCTTCTGACCTCGTGATCCGCCCGCCTCGGCCTCCCAAACTGCTGGGACTACAGGCGTGAGCCACGGTGTCCGGTCTACACCAGGCCTTCTGAATCAAAATCTCAGAGGGTAGGGCATAGTCATCTGTAGTTTATCAAGTCATCCAGGTGTTTCTGATACAGAAACAATATATCAATTGTCTTGAGAGGTCTATTTGCACTGTTAAATGAGAAATTAAATTTCCAAGTAATATATTTAATGTGATTCATTTTTATGAAAACACTATCAACAAAGCATGTAAATCTTTTGATAAAATTTGCATAAAGTTGCATGAAAAAGTAGAAAGTTGTGGAATGATAGCTATGCTTGATGCCAATAACATTGATTAGGGTGGGAAAGGAGTGGAATGGGAGAAAAAAAAACTCTCTCTTCATGCATCATTGCTTCATTTTCCACTATTAATAATGAGTATATATTACTTTCCTAATTTTAAAAATGACATTTAAATAATAAATTAAAGAAAAAAGAGTAAATGAGCCTAGACTTTAACTCCATGTAGATCAAACAGACCCCAAGCTAATTGGACATCAATAGATAAAAGGTTCTTTATTTCCCCAAGCCTTCATTGGCCTCAAGATCAAGCTAGTGATGGTCCTGGAACAACTCTCCATTAAACAAACTATTTAAACAGGCAGATAGGTCAGAGTAAGGATTCTTGGATTTCGCATGAAGAAGCTAATAATACAATTTACCTGTATCATTCTCTCGAAACCACCTGCCCAGTTAAAGACCCATCCATTGGACCTTCTGAATAGATTACAGTCACTGTAACAAACTATGTAAATGTCAGCATCTCTAAAATGACTTTATGGTAGTTTACTAATTGTGGAAATTTTGTGTATTGGTACTTAATCCTTCTTCTCATCATGTTTTACTTTTAAATTTCAAATAGTATTAAAACAAAGACTTCTTGTTTAAAACCTTAACCATTTATTGAAATACAATTTTTAAAGGTTAAATTAAGTTATTGAATTGTCAATTTTTTACCTAAGAATTTTCTTTCAAGGACAAAATCTTTCAATACTATCAGTTGATACTGATCCTATCTATATTTTAAGTCTGTTAGAAAATACATTTATTTAAAAATGTCCATCAAGTCAATAATTATCTGATTGTTGAATCCAAAATTTCATTCCAGGAAGTCACACAAGCTAATAACATGGGCCAGAATAATCACTGAGATTAGGTAAATTTAACTCACGATGTTGACTTCTTCCTTTTAATTGCTTACCTCTTGAATGTAGTCAATAGTTTGATGAGCTCTGATTGTGAAGAACTGAGCTAAAAATATTTTGAATTAATAATCATCTGCAAAGTGGCATTAAAGATTATAAAAGTTTCGTTCCCCGTCCCCCTTTCTCATTCTTTTTTTTTTTTTTTTTTTTTTTTTTTTGTTTTTGTAAGACAGAGTCTCACTCTGTTGCCCAGGCTGGAGTGCAGTGGTGCAATCTCGGCTCACTCAGCCTCCACTTCCCAGGTTCAAGCAATTCTCCTGCCTCAGCCTCCTGAGCGGCTGGGACTCTTAAGCACACGCCAGCACACCTGGCTAATTTTTGTATTTTCAGTAAAGACAAGGTTTCACCATGTTGGCCAGGATGGTCTCTATCTCCTAACCTCATGATCCACCCGTCTCGGCCTCCCAAGGCACTGGGATCGTAGGCGTGAGTCACCGCGCCCAGCCGCTCATTCTTTTTTCATGAGACAACTTTAGGGTTACAACTGAGGTGAATCTCTAATTACCAGAGCCCAGGTGATTTGATCTTTGCATTTTACTGGAAAATTAACAGGAACATTTACTTGCCCTTAATAAAAATCTATATTCCACTAAAAGAAATTCAGGTTTAAAATTTCCCTAAGCCTGAAAGAAATACTTCCATAACCTAATATGTCAAGGTGGTCTAAATGAGGATTTTCAAAGACAATCACATAAAAAGAAGCTTTTGACACTAGACTTAAATAGATTGGATTTATGTAATTTAATAAATTGACAAAGTCCACTGTAATTCTTTAGAAGTGAATCTCTTTTCATCTTCCAAGTTCATTGGCTTCACTACTGTTGCAAATAATTTCTAAACGAGAATTACGTCTGCACCTCTCCACAGAGCTGCTCAGAGTCCTAAGAAAAATCCTACTAATTTTGTGACATGCTTTAGTTCTCATCAGATACCAACAAAGAAAACTCTTTCTGCCTTAGCTCTAAAATGTTTGCTCTGCATTAATATATTTTGCTAGTATATATAAATAATCTTTTCCTTCAAGCAAATATTTGAGAACCTACTATTTTCCAGTTCTTGCCAAGCACTTCAAGCATGTAAGGAAAACATAAGTACTAGCTTACAGTACAGTAAGGGTCTTTTCCTAAAAGAGTTCCTAAATGTATTTTTACTAACTCGATTAACTACTTAATTAGATGTTTAACTGAACACACATACTATTTCCTACCCTTCTGGTAAGTAATTAATGTATTTTTCTATTTTGTTTTAAATGTTGTACCAGCCTCCACACTGTTTCTTTGCATCTTTCCCTTCATTGAGGCCCGGTGATCACTAACATTCAGCCAAGCAGCAAATAGTAATGTACCTTCCAAAATTATTTGACTGTATTTCCATAGTACTATTTCTTTTATGAAAGAGTACCCTGAGATGCTCAGCTTAGGAAGAATATTTTTATTTAAATATTAGGAGTTTGCGCTTGCATAATTTAAATCACAATACCTTCCTCTGCAAGGACTTATTTTATGCTGAGAGTTTATCAGTTTTATCTGTGGTGTTAATGGAAATTCAAATTGTTAAATTAGATTCAGATATCATATTCATGGTGTGCACTGTTGAGAATAAAAGCAGACAGTTGAATAGATTTGGAAATTGTGCATGTTCAAGGTAATGACTATACTAAGTGTGAAAAAATGTAGTTTTTTTAAAAAATGTAGTTTTAGGGAAAAAGTCTATCCAATATAAACTCTCAACCATAGCTGTAACATTTTTTTGTTCAGTAAATTCTAGTCTGTTCCTTAGCCCAGAAAAAAAAAATTTCAGTTGATAGGGAACAAAGTTCAATATTAAAGAATTCATGTTACTGAAATTCCCACCAGTTATTAATGTCCCTTGAGAGCCATAGCCAGACCTTACAGGAGAGAAGATGTATACCCTTCTGCAGAGGTATACATCCAGCATATACCCTGTTAATCCAGCATATCACAGAAAATATGGCTGAAAGAGTTCCAGTTCACCTGTCCCCTTCCACCATCAGATACTAGATTTCCCACATTTGCAGTAGATAATGATCCGTAAGATACTTCTCTGTATTTGCAACAACAACCTTTCAAAAGTATGATGCCATCAGTAGGTGTTTTCCTGGAAAATTTCTTTAACCACAAAGTACCTGAAACTCCACACTAGAATTCTTAGAATGGAGATTTATAGAACCCACACTGTGGTTTCCTATTAGAACTACATCAAAGAGAATATGAACTACAATCTCCAGCTGATGGTTGGAAATGAAGATGCTGGAGTTAAAATGCCTGGGTTTAATTCCCAGCTGTGTAATCTTGCACATATTAGTTAGTCTCTGTCATTCTTCTTCACATGTAAAATGGAGATGAAACTGGTGCTCACCGCAAAGGGTTATTGTGAAGATTAAATAAAGTGCTTAGGACAATGACTAGTACCTAGTTCCCCCTCTACCAATTCCTCATTCAACAAACATATATGTGTGCTACTATCGGGTAATTTTCAATGTTTTTACACTCTATCACTTTTCTTAATATACTTTAAGGGCTTTATTGGTTTTATTAACATTTCCAAAGAACTAGATTCATACTGATTTTCTAAAGAGTTTTTGTTATTTTCCTCTTTCCTTTTTATAAATTTTATAAAATTGAGATACATCTTTTTCTTAATATTCTGTTTTCTTTGGTTATTTTTCTTTCCGTAGGTCTTTTTATGTTTGCCTTCTTTCCTAAATGTGGGCATTAGGATACTTATTTATAGCTTGTGCTATAAATAATAGGCTTGCACATGGTTTCTAGAGTTTTCAGTGTTCATGTTAATTTTCTCTTTGATTCAAGAATAAACTGGGAGTGAATTTCTTAATTTTTATGAAGTTCAAATTCTTTTGTGTCATCCCTTGGTTTTTAGATTACTGTATTTGTTTGAGAAAACCTTTTAGTTTACCATCATCTCTATTAAAAAAGAATTTTGTCTTGACAGTAAAAAATGTACTACCATCTAAGAAAATTTCTTTAAATTAGTAATTCTGATACGCCCTTAATAATTTCCAAGATTTCTGCAGGCAATGTAGCCGTGATGTTGAGAAACATAGAATAATTAGTAAAATCAAAAGAAAGTCAATGTTTGAATGTCTAGGCATTCAGTTTCCTTATTGTAAATTTTAAGTATCTAGTAGAAATCCAGAATAAGGCATGGGAAGAATTTTAAATACTTCTACTTGATTATACATTTTATTCCACTCAGTTTTAATAATGTCTTTATAATATTAGTCAGTCCAGGAAGCTTTCTGGAAGTAAATTGACAGGAACTCAAGCATCAAAACAGAATGGTGGGCCCAGCAGACTGGGTTCAGGAAAGACACAGACTGTCAAGTTCAAGCCCATGTTTAAATATACATATAAATAAGTAGACCATCCAGACAATATGTAACGAGCATCAGATAAGAAAACTTTACTATTATGATACTTCTGCCCC
The DNA here is from genome assembly GCF_000951035.1 of Colobus angolensis palliatus. NCBI lineage: Eukaryota > Metazoa > Chordata > Mammalia > Primates > Cercopithecidae > Colobus > Colobus angolensis. The sequence goes on from NW_012115932.1 coordinate 7,003,893, forward strand.
AAGAAGAAAAAACAAATAAGCAAAAACATGCAAGAACAAATGGCTTAACTTCCAAGACAGGGCCAACAACAGAGACAACAGACCTTCATGTAAGTTCTAGAAGTTTATCATCTCAGTCCCCAAAAAACAAGACATTTACCCTGAATCCAGAGTTCTCACTATTTTATGCAGGGTTATGGAAAGAAAAACTATTCACATAACTTTGAGCAAGTGGTTCTCATTGAACTTCGGTTTCCACATCTGATAAATAGCTGTGGGGTGGTAAAGGGCCTATGTAATCTGCACGGTTATTTTTAGCTTTAATATTCTATAGTTTTATAGGCTGATTAACATATGTCTACTCTAAGCATTAAAAACATACGAAGAGGCCGGGCATGGTGGCTTATGTCTGTTATCCTTGCACTTTGGGAGGCCAAGGCGGGCGGATCACTTAAGGTCAGGAGTTCAAAACCAGCCTGGCCAACATGGTGAAACCCTGTCTCCACTTAAAAAAAAAAAAACAAAAAAAAAACTTACCCGGGCAAGGTTGTGGTGCCTGTAATCCCAGCTGCTTGGGAGGCTGAGGCAAGAGAATTGCTTGAACCTGAGAAACGGAGGTCACAGTGAGCCAAGATAATGCCACTATACTCTAGCCTGGGTGACAGAGTGAGACTCTGTCTCAAAATATGATAAAATAAATAAATAAACAAACAAACATATGAAGAAAGTCCAATCACAAATAGCAGGGCTATAACTTATTAAAATGGTTTTGATTGAATACACAGCACCCTAAAGCATTACTTGATAAGACTAGTTTTGAAGTTATCTTTTCATTGATAATAACCTAAGTCTTCAGGTGTAAAGATTAATCATGTCAGAAGTTATTTCGTAATATGAAAATTTGATTTAACCACCTAAAACTGTAAGAAGGAAGACAATTTCTGAGTACCAAAAATGGGCCAAGAAATACGCATTAGGTGTTTTACATGTTTTGTAAGTGGAAATGATGAACATAAAATTGCAAACAATCAGCCTCTAGCAGATGCTGTTGGTTCCCTGCCCATATCCCTTGGGTATTGTGACTTCAGTTTGCTCCTGCACAAATATTATACCAACTGGCAATATCTGCATCTCTTTACCTGAAAGTCTGGGAAGCCAAGGAAGGCTGCTTTGCCTGCACAGAGCAGGCAGATGGCTAGCTTATCCACTCTGCAGGCAAAATGTGTGTTTTACACTATTAACTTAAAAAAATCACAAGATACAAATTAATAAAAGGAAAGAGGAGACTGTATTTCTTTTAAAGAGTTACAGTCTGCAAGGTGGCCATCCCACAGGATGGGAAGCGTGCCTCAGGCCAAGAACAAAAACAGGCACTTCGAAGGAGGAGTTGGAGTGGGATCTCTACGCTAGAGAAATTGGCTAAACACACATATTCAAGTGACAGGAGGGGCTATGAATACAAAGGTAGCCCTGACTCATGCATATTGAACAAACATGCATATAACATACAACCTATGTTCACTTTAGGGTACAGACTTAACATTTAAATGTATTACAACTGGACACTAAAAATCAAAAGATCTTTTCAGGACATGAAGGCACACAAGTGCACAATCTCTGTAAACCAGCCAGGACCAGTCCATGGTCAGTGGCCTTCTTATCTGAAGAAAGTTACTAACATCAGTCTCTAATCCAAGATAAGAGCAGTCCCCTTTTATATTCAGGGGGTATGTTCCAAGACCTCCACTGAATGCCTGAAACTGAGGATAAGTTACTGAGCTGGATTAACCTCACTTGGAACAAGTTTCTGTTTGTGCTTTTTTGGTGTATTTTTCAACTTTTATTTTGGATACAAGGGGTACATGTGCAGGTTTGTTACCTGGGTACACTGCACAATGCTAAGGTTTAGGTTATGAATGATTCTGTCACCCAGGTACAGAGCATAGTACTAAAGGTTAGTTTCAATCCATGCCCCTCACCCACAATAGTCCCAGTTTCTATCATTGCCATCTTTACGTTTCTGAATACTCAGTGTTTAGTTCTCATTTACAAGTGAGAACTCGTGGTATTTGTTTTCTCTTCCTGTGTTAATTAGCTTAGGATAATGGCCTTCAGCTACATCCATGTTGCTGCAAAAAGATGTGATTACATTCTTTTTTATGGTCGTGTGATATTCCATAGTATATATGTAACACATTTTCTTTATCCAGTCCACCATTGACAGGCACCTAGGTTGATTTCATGTCTTTGCTATTGTGAATAGTGCTGCAATGAACATGCAGGTGTATATGTCCTTTTCGAAGAAAGTTTGTTTTCTTTTGGACATATACCCAGAAATAGCCTTACTGGTTTGAATGGTGTTCAAAGTTCTTTGAGAAATCTCCAAACTGCTTTCCCCAGTAGCTAAACCAATCTACGTTCCCACTAACAGTGTATAAGCATTCCCCTTCTCTCTGCAGCCTTGCCAGTATCTGTTATTTTCCTACTTTTAACAGTAGCCATTCTGACTGATTTGATATGGTATCTCATTGTGGTTTTGATTTGCATTTCTCCAATCACTAGTGATGAGGAGCATTTTTTTCCTATTTTTGTTGGTTGCTTTTATGTCTTCTTTTGAGAAGTGTCTGTTCTTGTATTTTGCATAGTTTTTAATGAGATATTTGTTGTTTGTTTGTTGATTTAAGTTCCTTATAGATTCTGTATATTAGACCTTTGTTGGATGTACAGTTTGTGAATATTCTCTCCCATTCTGTAGGTTGTCTGTTTACTCTGTTGATAGCTTTTCTTTTTCTTTTCTTTTCTTTTCTTTTTTTGTTTTTTTGTTTTTTTTGTTTTTTTGGCTGTGCAGAAGCTCTGTAGTTTAATTAGGTCCCACTTGTCACTTGTCAATTTTTGTTTTGGTTGCAATTGCTTTTAGGGACTTAATCATAATTTTTTTTCCAAGGCCAATGTCCAGAATAATTTTCCTAGATTTTATTCTAAGATTTTTTTAGTTTGAGGTCTTACAGTCAAGGCTTTAATCCATCTTCAGTTAACTTTTGTACATAGTGAAAGGTTGGGGTCTAGCTTCATTCTTCTACATATGGCTAGACAGCTATTACAGCACCATTTATTGAATAGGGAGTCCTTTCTTCATTGCTTTTTTTGGTCAACTTTGTCAAAGATTAGATGGTTGTAGGTGTACAGTCTTATTTCTTGGTTCTCTATTCTGTTTCATTGGTCTATGTGTCTGTTTTTATGCTAGTATCGTGCTGTTTTGGTTACTGTAACCTTATAGTACAGTTTGAAGCCCAGTAACCTGATGCCTCCAGTTTAGATCCTTTAGCTTGGGATTGGTTTGGCTAGTTGGGTCCATTTTTTGTTCCATATGAATTTTAAAATAGTTTTTTCTAATTCTGTAGCAAATAATGTTGGTAGTTTGATAGCAGTAGCACTGAATCTATAGATTGCTCTGAGCAATGTGGTCACTTTAACCACGTTAATTCTTCTAATCCATGAGCATGGAATGTTTTTTCATTTGTTTGTGTCATCTCTGATTTCTTATTGCAATGTTTTGTAGTTCTCCTTGCAGAGATCTTTCACCTCCTTGGTTAGATGTATTCCTAGGTATGTTTTTGTGTGTGTGTGTGTGGTTATTGTAAATGGAACTGTGATCTTGAGTTGGCTCTAAGCTTTAACATTATTGGCGTATAGAAACACTACTCACTTTTGTACATTGAGTTTGTATCCTTTACAGATACAGTTGAAACTTTACAGAAGTTGTTTATCAGTTCCAGGAGCCTTTTGATGGAGTCTTTAAGGTTTTCTAGGTGTAGGATCATATAATTTATGAAGAGAGATAGTTTGACTTGTACTTTTCCTATTTGGATAACTTTTATTTCTTTACTTTACATGATTGCTCTGGCTAACACTTACAGTACTATGTTGAATGGGCATCCTTGTCTTATTCCAGTTCTCAAGGTGAATGCTTCTGATTTTTGCCCATTCAATATAATATTGGTTGTGGTTTTGTCATAAATGACTTTTATTATTTTGAGTTATTCTTTCTTATGTATTTTGTTGGGGATTTTTGCATCTATGCTCATCAGGGACATTGGCCAATAGTTTTCTTTTTTTTATTGTGTGTTTGCCAGGTTTTGCCATCAGGGTGATGCTTCATAGAATGAGTTAGTGAGGAAGTCCTCCTTAATTTTTTGGAATAGTTTCAGTAGGACTGGTACCAGTGATTTGTTGTATGCCTGGTAGAATTAGGCTATGAATCCATCTGGTCCAGGACTTTTGGTTGGCAAATTTTTTATTACTGATTCAATTTTGGAACTCATTCAGTATTTCAATTTTTTTCCTGATTCATTCTTGGGAGATGGTATATTTTCAGGAATTTATCAATTTCCTCTAGATTTTCTAGTTTGTGTGAATAGAGGTGTTCTTAATAGTCCTGAGGATCTTTTGCATTTCTGTCAGATTGATTGAAACATCACCTTTCTCATTTCTGATTGTGATTATTTGAATATTCTCTCTTTTTTCTTTGTTAATATAGCTAGCTAGCTATCAATCTTATTTACCCTTTCAAAAAACCAACTTTTGGTTTTATTGATTTTGATATGGATTTGAGTGTTTCAATTTCATTCAGGTCTGCTCTGAATTTAGTTATTTCTTCTGCTAGCTTTCGGATTAGTTTGTTCCTGTTTTCCTAGTTCTTCTCAGTGTGACGTCAGATCATTAATTTAAGATATTTCCAGAACTTTAAGGTAGGCATTTAGCACTATAAATTTTTCTTCTGAAAGGGAATGCTTATACACTGTTGGTGGGAGTGTAAATTACTTCAACCATTGTGGAAAGCAGTATGGTGATTCCTCAGAGAGCTAAAAGCAGAACTAACCATTTGACCCAGCAATCCAATTACTGGGTATATACTAAAAAAAATATAAATCGTTCTACCACAAAGACACATGCACATGTGTGTTCATTGCAGCACTATTCACAATAGCAAAGACATGGAATCAACCTAAATGCCCATCATTGACAGATTGGATAAAGAAAATGTAGTACATATATACCATGGAATACTATGCAGTCATTAAAGAAAATGATATTATGTCTTTTGCAAGAACATGGATAGAGCTAGGGGCCATTATCCTTAGCAAACTAATGCAAGAACAGAAAACCAAATACCCACATGTTCTCACTTACAAGTAAGAGCTAAATGATGAGAACTCATGGACACAAAGAGAGAAGCAACATACACTGAGGACTACTTGAGGGTGCAGGTTGGGAGGAGGGAGAGAACCAGAAAAAATATTATTGAGTATTAGGCTTCATACCTGGGTGACAAAACAATCTGTACAACAAACCCCTGTAATTAAAGTTTACCTACATAACAAACCTGCACATGTACCCCTGAACGTACAATAAAAGCTTAAAAACAAAACAAAACAAAACAAAACAAAAAATCCTTTTCTCCTAACACTGCTTCTGCTGCATCTCATAAATTTTGGTATGCTGTATCTCTGTTTTCATTTACTTTAAAGAATTTTTTTTATTTCTGCCTTAATTTCATTGTTTACCAAAAGTCACTCAGGAGCAAATTGTTTAGTTTCCCTGTAATTGTATAGTTTTGAGAGATCTTGATATTAATTTCTATTTGTATTCCATTCTGGTCCAACAGTATGGTTAGTATGATTTCATTTGTTTTTGAATTTGCTGAGATTTGCTTTATGGCTGAGCATGTGGTCAATCTTGTATTACCTTCCATTTGCAGATGAGAAGGATGTACATTCTGTGGCTGACAAGTAGAGTATTATGTAGATGTCTTGTTTCCAATTGATCAAATGTTAAGTTTATGTTGCATTTATGTCCAGAATTTCTGAGTTTAAATCTAGGATTTCTTTTTCAGTCATCTGCCTTGACAATTTGTCTAGTGCTGTCAATGGAGTGTTAAAGTCCCAAACTATTATTGTGTGACTAAGTCTTTTCATGGGTCTAGAAGTAGTTGCTTTATGAATCTGGGTGCTCCAAGGTTGGTTAAATACATATTTAGGACAGTTATGTTTTCTTGTTGAATAGAAACAATTACAATATAATGTCTTTCTTTGTCCTTTTTTACTATTGTTGCATTCAAGACTATTTTATCTGATATAATAGCAACCCTCTTTTTTCTTTTCCATTTGCATGATAGATCTTTCTCCAACCCTTTATTTTGAGCCTATGAGTGTCGCTACATGTGAAATTAGTCTCTTGAAGCAGACAGATGGATCTTGTTTTTTAATGGTACCTGCTACTCTGTGCAATTAAATTAGGCATTTAGACCATTTATATTTAAGGTTAATACGCTATGTCAAGTTTTGGTCTTAATATTGATATGTCAAGTTTTAATCTTATTGTGAGGTTGTTAGCTGCTTGCTTTGTAGTTTCTATCATGTGATTGCTTTATAGAATCTTCAGGCTATTTATTTAAGTGTGTTTTTATGGTAACAAGCACTGCTTTTTCATTTCCATGTTTAGAAGTCTTTTAAGGAGCTCTTATAAGGCTGGCCTGGTAGTAACATATTCACTTAGAGCTTGCTTCTCTGGAAAATCTTTCATTTCTCCTTCGCTTATGAGGCTTAGTTTGCCAGGACATGAAATTCTTGATTGGAATTTATTTTCTTTAAGAATGCTGCAAATAGGTCCCTAAGCTCTCCTGGCTTCTAAGGGTTTCTGCTGAGAAGTCCTCTGTTTACCTGAAGTGGTTCCCTTTGTACATGATTTGACCTTATCCTATAGCTGCCTTTATGATTTTTTCTTTAGCTCTGACCTTGGACATTCTGGTGACTGTATGCCTTTGGTGATGTTCATTTTGTATAGTATCTCACAGATGTTCTCTAGATTTTTTGTATCTGGATATCTCTCTCTTTAGCAAGATTAAGAGAGTTTTCTTGAATGATTCCCTCAAGTATGTTTTCCAGGCTCTTTTCTTTTTCTCCTCTGTCAGGAATGTCAGTAATTCATCACCTTACACAATGTTATATTTCTCAAAGACTGCTTTTTTAATTTTCTTTTAATTTTTGTCTAACTGGGTTAATTCATAAGACTGGTGTTCAAGCTTTGGAATTCTTTCATTTGGCCCACTCTATTGATAAAGGTTTTCATTGTATTTTGAATTCCTTAAGTGAGTTTTTCAATTCCAGAAGCTCTGATTGATTTATTTTTAAGACATTTATCTCTTCCTTCATTTCCTGGATTTCTTTAGAAGTTTCTGTGTATTGACTTTTTAACCTTGTGTTGGATCTCATTGAGCTTCCTTGCAATCCATATTCTAAATTCTTTATCTGTCATTTCTGAATTTCGATTTTGGTTAGGGATCACTGCTGGAGAGCTAATGCCATCCCTTGGTGGTATCAATAAATACAGATTTTTCATGGTGCTATAATTCTTGAGCTGTTTTTTTTTTCTCATCTGGAGATGCTGGCACTTCTAATTTTTATCATTATTTTCATGCAGGTAGAATTTTTTATTTTTCTTTCTTTTCCTACATTATTATTATTTTTTTCCTTTTCCCATCTTCCTGGGGGGTGTGACTGTACAGAATGCTAAGTAGGGTTTTTTGGTTTTGCTTCTATAGCCCTACACACTAATTTGGGCAGGTTTTACACTGGGCTGTTCATTTCTACCTACAAGCCAATAGCTGGTGCTTACAGGTAAGAGTTGGCTACAGCCAATGTGGCTGGATGTATACTGATCCTTGTTTACTGACCAAAGCTCTCTGTTGCTTCAGGCAATGGGCTGATTTATGAAGGCACAGTGGTCTCAGCTCCCTGATCATAATGGCACAGCCAGACCAGGTAGGTCCACCTACAGATCCTTCAATGGCAGGCACAAGCACCAGCCTTAGGGAAAATTCGGTGGGCAGCCACCAAAAACCCAGAGATGGGCCTAGGTCAGGAGCTGGGAAACCTCCTCCACCCCAAATTCTCTGTAGGGGTTAGACAGCAGCCTAAACTCCCAATCCAGGAGAGTGAGTGCTCCAGATGCCTGGAGATCTGCCTGGGTATGCAGCAGTTAAGGCCCCCTGCATTAGGATCTATGTCCAGGAAAGGTGGAAAAGTGCAGACTGCTGAACCAAATGAGTGGTTATTGTTTATTCTTTGACTAAAGAGTACTGTTTATTCTTTGTTTACTCTTTGACTGAAGGGGTGCATGACTTAACCCTTGCCTAGCATGGCCTTAGGACTTGTTTATAATTTGGTACTTTATTGCCACAAAGAGCCTGTTCTGTCAGTCTTATGATCTCTATTTTAACATTAATGCCAATCATTTGTGTCTAAACGATAAAAGAGAGGGGTATAACAAAGCATGTCTGACCTCCCATTCCATCATGGCTGGGAACTCAGCTTTAAGGTTTCTCTGGGGTCGCCGTGGCCACAAAAGGGGGTCCATTCAGTCACTAGGGGCTTAGGATTTTAGTTTAAACTTACAACACTATTTCCCAGAATTCTCCAGAGGTAGTAAGGTTTAGTCACTGACAGCAGGGGCTGCCTTTATAGTCCTCCCAACATCGGCTACCCCCATTTCCATGACTCTCTTCCTCTCCTCCCTACCCGTGTTTCCTGCATCTGCCAAATAAACTACTTGTACTCAAATCCTTGTCTTGTCTCAGGACCTGCTTCTGGAGGGAGGGACCCAGACAAAGACTACCAGAAAAAGACTGATCTATTGTGAAAGCACATAGTCCAATTAAATTATTATTTTACCTTTACCATTCCACTTATATACACACTCACATTCTTTGCTCAAAATAAGAAATAGCCTTGGCAAGAATCTTGTATCTACAATCAAGAAAGTGATAACCACTTACAAAATAAATAAATAAATAAACAAATAAATAAACGTGAATGTGAAATGGAATGCCCCCCTTGGCAGCAAATAACATGGCAGATACTTTTTTCACAAATGATGATATTAAGGCTTGCAGGAAGGGAGCCAATCCTTTAATTACCATTTTCCCTACTTTTGGGAAAATCTTGAAGATAAAGACTTGAATAAGCATGCTTTAGCAAGGCAGGTGTGATTAAGGGTACATTCTGCTCTGCACTAATTCTGAGTCTGAAAGCAAAATTTTGGCAGAGATACACCATGTGCACTGTCTTTCAGGAGTTCAGAAATAATGAAAAGAAGTATGTTGGAGATTTTCTAAAAGAAGAAAAAGAAAACTGCCATTATCCCAATTATGCTTTTAGCATAAAGTTCAAATCAAAGGCAAATGTCAAATTTCAGAGTAATTAAAGAGGTAATTGCTGTTAAAATATTTTGGTTCATATATGTGGAAGTAAAAATTGCTGTTATAATATTTTGGTTCATATATGTGGAAGTAAAAAAAAATATTCCCTTCCCATGAGAAGGGAACAGAAAATATGTCTCTTTCCATATGGCTGAATCATTCATGAATGAACTATGGATTATCAGGTATGTTGCTTTTTTCTGGTTTGGCTTTTATGGAGTTAATCACAGGAATAAGCCTGTTCCTACATAAAACTAATTCTGAATGAGAAAATGAAAATTTTGTGCTTGACTGATGCTAGACGTACTTAGCACTCAGTTATAAAGAATTTGGTCTTTTTTTTTCTTTTTGCTCATCCTCTTTACCTTTTCTCTTCTCTGCTCTATTTCAATGGGAATTCTCTTGATAAACTCAGTCCTTAGGATTTTATCTTCCTAAATTTGGAGACCAAGTATAGTGATATCTAATGAAGGAAAGGGGATGTTCCAAAAAATGGTAGACACATGGCTTGGGGCTTCATAAGACAGGGAGTAAAGAGAGAATCAGAGCATCAGAGACCTCGATGGCATATTAAAAACTGGGAGTTGACAGGAGATTTTATAAAGCATTGTTGTTTTATAAAACTGTGATTCAAACACAAATCACTCAAATACTAACCTGAAAGTATAAGCTTATAAGAGAATATAGGAAGTATAGTCTGGAATACTAGGCTAAGATGCTTCTCCTATCCCTTTCTATCCAGAACGTACATACAATGGTGCCAGTGGTCTCCAGAGCACTAACAGGACAATTTTGAATATTTCATTAGATAACCCAAACCACCAAACAGGCATTAAGCTCTCATTTTCCAATCAACCACATTATAATTTCTGTCTCTAAAAGATGGATGTTTAAAGAGAGAGAATGTGTACATTCCATCTTGGGAAAAGTGGTAATTTAATTTCAGCTTTATGTACATCATTAAGTTGATGGGAATTACGAAGACCTAAATTACATACACGAGCCTTTTCAGGCACTGAGCCCTCTGGTAGGAAGAGGCAGCCATCAAATCAGTCAGTTTAAATCATCCTTGACATTAACAAGGTGGCTGGCTATGATCACTTTAATAAATGACTTTCTGCTCCTATTAGCTGAGTGACTATACTCTAGCTCCTGTTCCAGAAGCATGTCACCAAACTAGTCTCCCAAAAAGTGTATTTAAAGGATACAAGATTTTTTCAGTGTTTGTATTCAAATAAATGCTTAAATTTTTAGGATTATTGGGCAAGATGGCCGAACAGGAACAGCCTCAGTCTGCAGCTCCCAATGAGACCAACGCAGAAGGCAGTGATTTCTGCATTTCCAACTGAGGTACCTGGCTTATCTCGTTGGGACTCGTTAGACAGTGGGTGTAGTCCACGGAGGGCGAGCAGAGGCAGGGTGTGGCATCACCTCACCCAGGAAGCAGAAAGGGTTGGGGGAAGTCCCTCCCCTATCCCAGGGAAGCCATGAAGGATTGTACTGTGAGGGATGGTGCTATCTGGCCCAGATACTACACTTTTCCCACTGTCTTTGCAACCCATAGACCAGGAGATTCTCTCAGCTACCCACACAAGCAGGACCCTGGGTTTCAAGCACAAAGCTGGGCAGCCGTTTGGGCAGACACCCAGCTAGCTGCAGGAGTTTATTTTTTTTATACCCCAGTGGTACCTGGAATACCAATGAGACAGAAATGCTCACTCCTCTGTAAAGGGGGCTGAAGCGAGGGAGCTGAGTGGTCTTGCTCAGGGGATTCCACCCCAATGGAGACGAACAAGCTCAGATCCACTGGCTTGAAATTCTTGCTTCCAGCACAGCAGTCTGAAGTCGACCTGGGACACTTGAGCTTGATGTAGGGAGGGGCGTCCACCATTACTGAGGCTCGAGTAGGTGGTTTTCCCCTCACAGTGTAAACAAAGCTGCCAGGAAGTTCAAACTGGGCATAGCCCACCGCAGCACCACAAAGCCGCTGTAGCCAGACTGCCTCTCTAGATTCCTCCTCTCTGGGAAGGACATCTCTGAAAGAAGGGCAGCAGCCCCAGTCAGGGGCATATAGATAAAGCTCCCATCTCCCTGGGACAGAGCACCTGGGGGAAGGGACAGCTGTAGGTGCAGCTTCAGCAGACTTAAACATTCTTGCTTGCCAGTTCTGAAGAGAGCAGCAGATCTCCCAGCACAGTGCTCGAGCCCTGCTAAGGGACAGACTGCCTCCTCAAGTGGGTTCCTGAACCCCATGCCTCCTGACGGGGAGAAACCTCCCAGCAGGGGTCAACAGACACCTAATATAGGAAAGCTCTGACTGGCATCTGACAGGTGCCCTCTGGGACAAAGCTTTCAGAGGAAGGAACAGGCAGCAATCTTTATGTTCTGCAGCCTTTGCTGGTGATACCCAGGCAAACAGGGTCTGGAGTGGACCTCCAGCAAACTCCAGCAGACCTGCAGCAGTGGGGCCTGACCTTTAAAAGGAAAACTAACATAGAGAAAGCAATAGCGTCAACATCAACAAAAAGGATGAACACTCAAAAACCTCATGCAAAGGTAACCAAGATCAAAGACGAAAGGTGGACAAATCCACGAAGTTGAGGAGAAACCAAAACAAAAAGGCTGAAAATTCCAAAAACCAGAATGCCTCTTCTCCTCCAAAGGAATACAACTCCTTACCAGCAAGGGAACAAAACTGGACAGAGAATGATCTGATGAATTGACAGAAGTAGGTTCCAGAAGGTGGGTAATAAAAAACTCCCCCAACCTATAGGAGCATGTTCTAATCCAATGCAAGGAAGCTAAGAACCTTGGCAAAACATTACAGAAACTGCTAAATAGAATAAACAGTTTAGAGACGAACATAAATGACTTGATGGAGCTGAAAAACATAGCACAAGAACTTCATGAAGCATACACATGTATCAATAGCTAAACTGATCAAGCAGAAGAAAGGATATCAGAAATTGAAGATCAACTTAATGAAATAAAGCCTGAAGACAAGATTAGAGAAAAAAGAACAAAAAGGAATGAACAAAGCCTTCAAGAAATACGGGACTATGTGAAGAGACCAAATCTATGTTTGACTGGTGTACCTGAAAGTGATGGGGAGAATGGAACCAAGCTGGAAAACACTCTTAAGGATATTATCCAGGAGAACTTCCCAACCTAGCAAGGCAGGCCAACATTCAAATTCAGGAAATACAGAGAACACCACAAAGATACTCCTCGAGAAGAGCAACCCCAAGACACGTAATCATCAGATTCAGCAAGGTTGAAATGAAGGAAAAAATGTTAAGGGAAGCCAGAGAGAAAGATCGGGCTACCCACAAAGGGAAGCACATCAGACTAACAGTGGATCTCTCTGCAGAAACTCTACAGTCAGAAGAGAGTGGGGACCAATATTCAACATTCTTAAAAGAATTTTCAACCCAGAATGTCATATCCAGCCAAACTAAGCTTCATAAGTGAAGGAGAAATAAAATACTCCACAGACAAGCAAATACTGAGGGATTTTGTCACCACCAGGCCTGCCTTACAAGAGCACCTGAAGGAAGCACTACATATAAAAAGGAAAACCGAGTACCAGCCACTGCAAAAACAAACCAAACTGTAAGACCATCAACACTATGAAGGAACTGCATCACCTAATGGGCAAAATAACCAGCTAGCATCATAATGACAGGATCAAATTCATACATAACAATATTAAAATTAAATGTAAATGGGCTAAATGCCCCAATTAAAAGACAGACTGGCAAACTGGATAAAGAGTCAAGACCCATCAGTGTGCTGTATTCAGAAGACCCATCTCATGTGCAAAGACACACATAGGCTCAAAATAAAAAGATGGAGGAAGATTTAGCAACCAATTGGAAAGCGAAAAAAAAAAAAAAAAAAAAGCAGGGGGTTGTAATCCTTGTCTCTGATAAAGCAGACTTTAGACCAAGAAAGATCAAAAGAGACAAAGAAGGCCATTATATAATGGTAAAGGAATCAATTCAAGAAGAAGAGCTAACTATCCTGAATATATACGCACCCAATACAGGAGTACCCAGATTCATAAAGCAAGTTCTTAGAGACTTACAAAAACCCTTAGACTCCCACACAATAATAATGGGAGACTTTAACACCCCACTGTCAATACTAGACAGATCAATGACACAGAAAATTAACAAGGATATTCAGGACTTGAACTCAGCTCTGGACCAAGCGGACCTAATAAATATCTACAGAACTCTCCACCCCAAATCAACAGAATATACATTCTTCTCAGCACCACATAGCACTTATCCCAAAATTTGACCACATAATTGGAAGTAAAACACTCCTCAGCAAATGCAAAAGAATGGAAATCATAACAAACAGTGTCTCAGACCACAGTGTAACCAAATTAGAACTCAGGATTACAAAATTCACTCAAAACCGCACAACTACATGGAAACTGAACAAGCTGCTCCTGAATGACTACTGGGTAAATAATGAAATTAAGGCAGAAATAAATAAGTTCTTTGAAACCAATGAGAACAATGACCCAACGTACCAGAATCTCTGAGACACAACGAAAGCAGTGTTAACAGGGAAATTTATAGCACTAAATGCCCACAGGAAAAAGTGGGAAAGATCTAAAATCAACACCCTAACATCATAATTAAAAGAACTAGAGAAGCAAGAGCAAACAAATTCAGAAGTTAGCAGAAGGCAAGAAATAACTAAGATCAAAACAGAAGTGAAGGAGATAGAGACATGAAAAGCCTTCAAAAAATAAATGAATCCAGGAGCTGGTTTTCTGAAAAAATCAACAAAATAGATAGACTGCTAGCCAGACTAATAAAGAAGAAAACAGAGAAGAATCAAATAGACACAATAAAAAATGGTAAATGGGTTATCACCACTGATCCCATAGAAATACAAACTACCATCAGAGAATACTATAAACACCTCTATGCAAATAAGCTAGAAAATTTAGAAGAAATGGATAAATTCCTAGACACATATACCCCCCCAAGACTAAACCAGAAAGAAGTCAAATCCCTGAATAAACCAAGAACAAGTTCTGAAATTGAGGCAGTAATTAATAGGCTACCAACCAAAAAAAGCCCAAGACCAGAAGAATTCATAGCTGAATTCTGCCAGAGGTACAAAAAGGAGCTGGTACCATTCCTTCTAAAACTATTCCAAGCAACAGAAAAAGAGAGACGCCTCCCTAACGCTTTTTATGAGGCTACCATCATCCTGATACCAAAACCTAGTAGAGACACAACAAAAAAAGAAAATTTCAGGCCAATATCCCTGATGAACATCGATGCAAAAACCCTCAATACAATACTGGCAAACCAAATCCAGCAGTACATTTAAAAGCTTATCCACCATGATCAAGTCAGCTTCAACCCTGGGATGCAAGGCTGGATCAACATATGCAAATCAATAAATGTAATCCATCAAACAGAACCAATGACAAAAATCACGATTATCTCAATAGATGCAGGAAAGGCCTCAATAAAACTCAACATCCCTTCATGCTAAAAACTCTCAATAAACTAGGTATTGACAGAATGTATCTCAAAATAATAAGAGCTATTTATGACAGACCCACAGACAATATCATACTGAATGGGCAAAAGCTGGAAGCATTCCCTTTGAAAACTGGGACAAGACAAGGATGCCCTCTCACCACTCCTGTTCAACATAGTATTGGAAGTTCTGGCCAGGGCAATCAGGCAAGAGAAAGAAATAAGGGGTATTCAAATAGTAATACAGGAAGTCAAATAATCTCTGTTTGCAGATGACATAATTGTATATTTAGAAAACCCCATCATCTCAGTCCAAAAACTTCTTAAGCTGAGAAGGAACTTTAACAAAGGCCCAGGTTACAAAATCAATGTGCAAAAATCACAAGCATTCCTACACACCAGTAATAGACAGCCAAATCATGAGTGAACTCCCATTCACAACTGCTACAAAGAGAATAAAATACCTAGGAACACAATTTAAAAGACATGTGAAGGACCTCTTCAAGGAGAACTACAAGGAAATAAAAGAGGACACAAACAAATGGAAAAACATTCCATGCTCATGGATAGGAAGAATCAATATTGTGAAAATGGCCATACTGCCCAAAGTAATTTACAGATTCAACGCTATTCCCATCAAACTACCATTCACTTTCTTCACAGGATTAGAAAAAAACGATTTTAAATTTCAGATGGAACCAAAAAAGAGCCCATATAGCCAAGACAACCCCAAGCAAGAAGAACAAAGCTGGAGGCATCACACTACCTGACTTCAAATTATACTACAAAGCTACAGAAACCAAAACAGCTTGGTACTGATACCAAAACAGATACATAAACCAACGGAACAGAACAGAGGCCTCAGAAATAACACCACACATCTACAACCGTCTGATCTTTGACAAACCTGATGAAAACGAGCAATGGGAAAAGGATATCCTATTTAATAAATGGTGTTGGGAAAACTGGCTAGTCATATGTAGAAAACTGAAACTGGACCCCTTCCTTACACCTCAAACAAAAATTAACTCAAGATGGATTAAAGACTTAAACATAAGACCTAAAACCATAAAAAACCCTAGAAGAAAACCTAGGTAATACCATTCAGGACATAGGCATGGGCAAAGACTTCATGACTAAAGCACCGAAAGCAATGGCAACAAAAGCCAAAATTGACAAATGGGATCTAATTAAACTAAAGAGCTTCTGCACAGCAAAGGAAACTACCAGCAGAGTGAACAGGCAACCTACAGAATGGGAGAAAATTTTTGCAATCTATCCATCTGACAAAAGGCTAATATCCAGAATCTACAAGGAACTTAAGCAAATTTACAAGAAAAATCCCCATCAAAAAGTAGGTGAAGGATATGAACGGACACTTTTCAAAAGAAGACATTTATGTGGCCAACAAATATATGAAAAAAGTTCATCATCACTGATCATTAGAGAAATGCAAATCAAAACCACAATGAGATACCATCTCATGCCATTTAGAATGGTGATCACTAAAAAGTAAGGAAACAATAGATGCTGGAGAGGATGTGGAGAAACAGAAATGCTTTTACACTGTTGGTGGGAGTGTAAATTAGTTCAACCATTGTGAAAGACAGTGTGATGATTCCTCAAGGATCTAACACTAGAAATACCATTTGACCCAGCAATCCCATTACTGGGTATATACCCAAAGGATTATAAGTCATTCTACTATAAAGACCATCCACACGTATGTTTATTGCAGCACTATTCACAATAGCAAAGACTTGGAACCAACCCAAATGCCCATCAATGATAGGCTGGATAAAGAAAATGTGGCACATATACACCATGGAATATTGTACAGTCATAAAAAAGAATGAGTTCAGGCCAGGCACTGTGACTCACACCTGTAATCCCAGCACTTTGGGAGGCCAAGGTGCGTGGTTCACAAGGTCAGGAGTTCAAGACCAGCCTGGCTAACATGGTGAAACCCCATCTCTATTAATGATACAAAATTTAGCAAGGCATGGTGGCACGTGCCTATAATGCCAGCTACTCTGGAGGCTGAGGCAGAAGAATCACTTGAACCCAGGAGGCGGAGGAGGTTGCAGTGAGCTGAGATTGCACCATTGCACTCCAGCCTGGTCGACAGGAGGAGACTTTGTCTCAAAAACAAACAAACAAAAAGGGCCTGGCCCAGTGGCTCACTCCTGTAATCCCAGCACTTTGGGAGGCCAAGGCAAATGGATCACAAGGTCAGGAGACCGAGACCATCCTGGATAACACACAGTGAAACACCGTCTCTACTAAAAATACAAAAGAATTAACCAGACGTGGTGGCAGGCACCTGTAGTACCAGCTACTCGGGAGGCTGAGGCAGGAGAATGGCATGAACCCGGGAGGAGGAGCTTGCAGTGAGCTGAGATTGTGCCACTGCACTCCAGCCTGGGCGACAGAGCAACACTCCGTGTCAAAAAAGAAAGAAAAAGAAAAGAATGAGTTCATGTCTTTGCAGGGACATGGATGAAGCTGGAAACCATCATTCTCAGCAAACTAACACAGGAACAGAAACCCAAACACCGCATGTTCTCATTCATAAATGGGAGTTGAACAATGAGCACATATGGGCACAGGGAGGGTAACATTACACACTGGGGCCTGTCAGGGGGTGGAGGATAAAGGGAGGTATAGCATTAGGAGAAATACGTAATGCAGATGACGGATTGATGGGTGCAGCAAACCACCATGGCACATGTACATGTACACCTATGTAACAAACATTCACATTCTGTACATGGATCCCAGAACTTAAGTATAATAAAAATAATTTTTAAGGGCAAGAATAATAGAAAAAAATTGGACTCTTTGTATCTCTTCAGTAGAAGTAGTCATCAAGGCAAATGTTTACTGTTAGGTTTGTTGAACATAGATGTGTGGACAGAAGCTTAATGTCCGTGCAATCTGTTTCCACTGCATTAGCCATTACATTAAAAACAACAAACAAAATTCTTTCTTGTTTAAAATGTGTTCCACATGCTCAGAATCAATCTTGATCAACAGACTGCAGTACAATTTGGTGGTTCAGAGATGAGAAGATTATGGACATATTTCAATTAAAAAACAAATTGAGAAAAGACAACTTAATGCATTATGCATCTAACAATGTTTCTGAAAAACATTTAGGAGTTCTCCAAGTCAATTCTGCACAGTCTTGGTCTACATTGCCAAACAATATAATATAGATGAATTACTTACGGAGAAGCTATAGGCAAACTTCTGTTTTTTACATAACAAATTCTTTTTTAAAAACTTTATTTATTATTTATTTATTTACTATCTTTTTTTTTTTTTTTTTAAGACAGAGTCTCGTTCTGTCACCCAGGCTGGAGTGTGGTGGCACCATCTCATCTCACTGCAATCTCTGCCTCCCAGTTCATCGGTTCACCTGCCTCAGCCTCCCGAGTAGCTGGGATTACAGGCACATGCCACCATGCTAGGCTAATTTTTATATTTTTGGTAGATACAGGGTTTTGCCACATTGGCCAGGCTGGTCTCAAACTCCTGACCTCAGGTGATCCACCCACCTCAGTCTCCCAAAGTTCTGGGATTACAGGAGTGGGCCACTGCACCCGGCCAGTAAATTCTTAATATATATTTAAAAGTTGAGTGTGCAAAAATAAAATCATCTGTGTTTAATTCTAGCTCTACCAATTAAAAGATCCTGAATTACCTGACATCTCTGATTCTGACATTTATTCATTCAACAGATATTTATCATTTGCCTATTATGGTTGAGCTACTGTCCTAAGGTCTGGGAATACAGAAGTTAACAAAAGAGGCTCCAATTCCTGACTTTCACTTTTAAATAAGTGAGTTAATAAAAGAGATTGCAGACAAATATACAGTATATTGAAACATGAAAAATGTTAGAAAGCAAAATAAGGAAAGCAGAGAATGGGTTATGAATTACTGAGGCATTTTAGATAGAGCCAGGTAAGGTGTCACCCACCCGAAGATGACTTTGGATGATAAACTGAAGGAAGTGAGGGGGCAAGTCATGCAGATAACCATCCAGGGAAAGGGCATTCCAAAGGCAGCACGTACAAAAGCTCTGAGGCAAGAATGTGCCTGACAAGAAAAGAGGTGCAAATGGCAAGCACAGAAAGGTGAAGTGCAGAATGGCAGAGGGGGTCATAAAAATGGTGGGGTGGGGGCTAGCGGACGGGCTGTGAAGGCCTCATAATACACAGAGAGAATCTCAGAGGAAATGAAAAAGCCTTGGAGGTCTTTGAGAAGAGAAGTGATATGATTCAGCTTACATTTGATAGAAATAATAATAATTCATCCCCATAGGTTTACTGAAAGATGAAATAAGAAAATTGATGTAAAACGCTTCCCTCAGAGCATGGCAAAAGGTAAACATAAAACATTCACTGCTCTAATTATTTTTGTTATCTAGATAGAGATTAGAAAAGCTTAATCAAAAATGAAGTTGTTGTATGATACTATAGATTAGGTTTCTTATTTTTTAATTTTGCTTTTATCCTTCAAAAATTAGATCAATAACCCAAGGGGAGAAAGAGAAATAACAAGGAAATGCTTTAGTTCAAAGATCAAGTGAAGAAAATTTCTGAAACAATAAAGTCTTATTTCAAAAACGGAGGAAGAAACTTAAAGGTACAAAAGAGAGGGAAATTAAAGTTTCCAGGTAAATCTGTCAATATTCTAAGCACATAAATAATTGGAAATCTTTTTGAGGCAATTTGAATTGATGTTTCTTCTAACTTAGGCCCAGGAAGTAGCATCAAAATGTTTCTGGATGACTTCAGCAAAGAGTTTTACTTAATAAATAGAAAGAATTTGTTGTAAATAGATTCGAAGAAAGCTACTAATAGGCTTCCCTGCTGGCTGAGCAAGATTACTTTAGTAAAGCAAGGCAAAAGGTACTATTGGCTACTTAAATATTCTGGCATAAAAATTAACACAGAAGCTGGACTTCAGAGAAAAAAATAAACAGAGCATGCACAAAACATCATAGGAAACAAAGTCTATCGTATTTCTTCCAGTAAATCGTGACAAGGGTACAACACACACAAATGACTTGAGCAATGGAGAGGGATTTTTATTTGAACTTACAGAGAACCTTGTAGGATCTTATTTCACAGAGAGCCCACAGAATAGTATATCTTTCATTTTTATATCATCTTATGTATTTTGCTCCTTTAAAAAGAATTTATTGATTACCTATTCTGTGCAAGGAGCTGTGGAAAATAGAAAATTGTGTAAGACATGGTACTTTCCTCCCAAGAAACTCACATTACAGCAAAGGATGACGAGGCATAGACTATATTTTACTGGACATAAGGCACCATGAATTTAAGTTAAACCAAAATAAGAAATTCATAGAAAAAAGAAAATCTAACTATACATAGAGTTTTTAAAAACATACTCCAATTTCAGAAACATTGAAATAGGAAATGCATACATTTATATACAAAACAGGTATATAAATATCTACCCAAGAGGAAGCATAAGGAACAAGGATACTTTTTAAAAAATGTTTTCATTTTCATTGGTTATTGGGGAACAGATATGTTTGGTTACATGAGTAAGTTCTTTAGTGGTGATCTGTGAGATTTTGGTGCACCCATCACTAGAGCAGTATACACTGTACCCAATTTGTAGTATTTTATCCCTCACCCATTGCCCACCCTTTCCCCCTGAGTCCCCAAAATCCATTGTGTCATTCTTATGCCTCTGCATCCTCATAACTTAGCTCCCACTTATAAATGGGAACACATGATGTTTGGTTTTCCATTCCTGATTTACTTTACTTAGAATAATACTCTCCAGTCTCATCCAGGTTGCTGTGAACGTCACTAAGTCATTCCTTTTTATGGCTGAGTAGTATTTCATCATATATATATATTTATCTATCCATTGGTTGATGGGCATTTGGGTTGGTTCCACATTTTCTGCAACCATTCTAGACATTGGCTTAGGCAAGGATTTCATGACCAGGAACCCAAAAGCAAATACAATAGAAACAAAGATTTAATCAAGCTGGGACTTGATTAAATTAAAAAGCTTTGCATGGCAAAAGGAACAGTCACCAGAGTAAACAGACAACCCACAGAGTGGGAGAAAATCTTCACAATCTATACATCTGACAAAGGACTAATATCCAGAATCTACAATGAACTCAAACAAATTAACAAGGATGCTTTTTGAAATTGTTAGGTGTCATAGCAGTACAAAGAAAAAAGATATTAATTAGTACTGGGTCAGATGGATAGCAAAACCCAGATGTTGTTAATATTTCAGCTGGGTTTTGAAGAGAGATAGAAATTCTATCATGGCAATGCTGGGTGACAAACACATTCCAGGCAGATGAAATAGCACATGTAGAAGCACAGAATAAAAATTACTTTCACAGAAGAGAAGCCATAACGCTGGGCACGGTGGCTCACACCTGTAATCCCAGCACTTTGGGAGGTCGAAGTGGGTGGAACACACGGTCAGAAGTTCAAAACCAACCTGACCAACATGGTGAAACCCTGTCTGTACTAAAAATACAAAAATTAGCTGGGCATAGTGGCACGCATCTGTAATCCCAGCTACTCAGAGGCCTAAGGCAGGAGAATCACTTGAAACTGGGAGGTGGAGGTTGCAGTGAGCCAAGATCACACCACTGCACTCCAGCCTGGCAGCCTGGGTGACAGAGCAAGACTCTGTCTCCAAAAAAAGAAAGAAAAAAGAAAGAAGAGCAGCCACAAAATCAGATGGACTGGAGATGGCTTGTGTTAGACCCAGTTATAAAGGGCTTTAAATGCTAGATAAAAGATTGTAAAACACTGCCCTGCCAGAAACTAGTTAGTTTTAAAAGTAGAGGGCAATTGCTCTCCTATATGTGGTTTAGGAAGGTTAATAAAACAGTGGTAGACAGTGGGCTGTAGGGAGGCTCGTCTTCAGAGTGGGACACCAGTGAGGAATCTTTCATAATAACATAGGGAAGAGGTGCCAAACTGAACGAGGGAGGCTAAAATGTGGATTGAAAAGAAATAGATGTGCCTCTCCCTTTATAGTGCTTTTACTTACATGTGATACACAGTAATGTGGCACAGGAAGAATAATAACTAACTTAGGTTCTCATAAAGACATCAAGATAGAACATGTGTGAATTTTTTTAACTATATGTAGGCAGAGGCAGAATCAGCCACAGAAAACAATTTCACTGCCTCAGAGGGCAGATCTGTGGTTCTCTTCGCAGCATATTATCTGTCATGGAGGTTTCTGGTCAAGAATTAAAAAATTAATATTTTAGGAGAAATTGAATATTATAACTTAAGTGCTTCACCAAAGATGACTTACAGTGGCTCAGCAGTTCAATGTCATTCCACTGTTGACATTTTTGTGACTGCAACAGTTTGTAAAGGCATTATGTCCACACCCAACCTGTCGCCATGTAATCAGTAGTTTATAGTTGGTGACTTCATGGGACGAGCCGTGAACCAAAATTTTGGCTACTTTATTAAGCAAGATTGAATTTAGGGGTAAGGAGACTCAGTCAGGGCCTCCAAGGATTGCCAGCAGGCTGTGCCCTGCACATGGCACTCAGCTGAAGGGGTGAGCAGAAGCAGGTTCTGCTTCCCAAGCCACGCACGCTGTGGCTGGGCTGCTTCCTTTTTTTCAATGATCCACATGGAAGGCCTCATAGACTAGGCCAAGGAGACTTCTGGAGGGAAAAGGAGAGTCACAATGGAGAGTATCAGAGGGGAGCCAGGAACATATCTGCATTTTGGAAGAGCTCCTTTGCTCCCAGGGAGGAATCAGAGGAGGGAATCCATATTTTCTATTTGAAAAAAATAAAATATTTCTGAAAGAGACTGGACATGCACACATCATCAAAAGAAATTTCATTACACACATCATCAAAATAAATTTTATTTAACACTAATAGACTAATTACCAATTAAAATGGACTAACTTCTCCAAGCATCACTTAGATATTAAACATTGGTTCTGACTTTCCAAAGAATTCCTTCCTAGATATTTTGGTACAGTAGATTTTAAAATGATGACCAAAAATGATGGAACAATATCAGAATCACCTTGGGTGCTTCATAATTCAGATTATGAATCAGTAGTTCTGGATTCAGATGTAAAAATATGTGGCAACAGATTTTGGAAATATTGCTCCAAGACATACTGTGACCAATAAATAGTTCACATGCAACTCATCAGAATAAATTAGTTTTTACCTTTAAATGCCATAATAGCTTCCATTTTTCAGTGTATTTCATGTTATTCTTTCCCAAGCAACCAATCTCTATCTTCCAAGATAATTACAGTAATGGTTGATACTAACTATATATGAAAACCACGTATTCTTTTATGCCTGACATCTTTTAAGATTATTCGTGGTATAGTGTGCATCAGTATTGTGTTAATTTTTATTGCTGAGCATAATAAGAAGGTTGGGAATGAAGGAGTAATCCTGATAACAAGTGAGATTTTTTCAGTCATGAAAATTTTTCTTAATTAGTAAATATTTACATATATAGGCACACACATATATACATGCTACAAACTTCATTTACAGTTTCGAGATTGTTCTATTTGTATCTATAAGGATTATGGTATAATTTATTGGCTTTAAGCAACTATTATATATTTAATGTCTCCCAAAAAGTGTTATTCAACAAAGAGAAGAACAAAAAGGTCATTTTTGTCAAATTCTTTGAAGGACAGACCTTTTAGGTTATCGCATTGATAATGAATTTACTCCACTTCTCTAGTAAAATATCTTCAATACTTCTTGATTATTCTAGAGAAACAAACATAAATATCTGATAGATATTTTGTATAAACTCTAAAAAGTCATCAGGGAAAGGACCAGAAAAAAATACTCCAAAGCAAATCTCCACAGACATTTTCTGTGAAGAGCCAGACAGTAATAGTTTAGACTTTGTGGGCCATATGGTGTCGGTGACAACTCTGCCATTGTGGCATGAGAGCAGCCACAGGCAATATGTAAACGAATGAGCATGGCTATGTTCCAGTAAAATTATATTTACAAAAACAGGCAATTAGCAGCTGTGAGATATCACTAACCACCTACTAGAGTGGCTAAAATACAAAACACTGTCAACAGTAAATGCTGGCAAGAATGTGAAGCAACAAAATCTCTCATTCATTGCTGGTGTCAATGCAAAATGGTACAACCGCTTTAGAAGACATCTTGACAGTTTCTTATAAAGTTAAGCATAGTATATTACCAAATGATCCAGCAATGGTCCTCCTAGATATTTACTTAAATAAGTTAAACACTAACGTTCATACAAAAACCTGCACATGGGTGTTTGTAGTAGTTTTTTCATTATCTCCAATAACGGGAAGCAATTAAGATAAACAACCTGTGATACAGTTGAACAATGGGATATTATTCAGCAATTAGAATAAATGTGCTATCAAATCATGACTAGACATAGAGGAATCTAAAATGCATATTGCTAAGCAAAAGAAGCCAGTCTGAAAAGGCTACATACTGTATGCTTCCCACTATATAACATTCTTCAAAAGTCAAACTAAACGACAATGGTTACGGGTAGGGTGGGGAAGGATGAACAGGTGGAGCACGGGAGAATTTGAGAGCACTGAAGGTATTCGATGACACTGTAATAGTGTGTATGTGACATTAGGCACTGGGAAAGACCCATACAATATATAACACAAACAGTGAACCCTAATGTAAACTATGGACTTTAGTTAATAATGCATCAATATTGGTTTACAAATTTTAACACATACACCAAAGGGAAGATATTAATAACAATGGAAACTGTGGTCGGGGTGGACAGAATATATGGGAACTCCCTATAGTTTCTGTTCAGGTTTTTGTAAACCATAAATCAGATCTAAGAAAAAAACAAACCAAAACAGAAAACAGGCAATGAGCCCCATTTGGCCTGTGGGCTACAGTTTGCTGATACCTATTCTAAATAATGAAAACGTCATCAGAGAACACTTGGAATATATAAAGTTGTCATTGTGAATTTCACTTACTTTGAGGAAATTTATTCAATGTGGCTTTCAGAATTTTTTGGGAAAAGGAGTCTTCTCATAATAGCCATCCTGACAATTATACTCATATGCTTATTTCTACAGCAGAAAGTTATCCATTATATCATCTTTTCATACATGCCAACAGTTAATCCTATCCTTGCTCCAGCATTAAGGGACTTCCCCATAACCCAGCAGAACCCCTGAGCTGGGAAACCTGGCATACTTTATCTCAAACATAAGCAGAGCTCAAGCTTTGTCTCACCTAGGCTGCTGGAAAATTCTCCATGTGATTGGATACTTTACGGCTCTCTTTAATAGTTTCATCTTCTACACTTTAGAAAGCTTCATCTTCTACAGTTTTCCCTTGTTATGTTACCACTAGTAGCACAGGAAATAAGCCTAGCATTATTTTTTAGGTTCTATAAACTTAATCTTCCTCAATCTTCATGGATACTTACAGCAGAAATGTTTATTGCATTTTAAGATACTTAACAGAATATGAGTAGAATTTGTTTTACTCAAAATGATACATGTATTCTTGGTAACAATACCATAAATAATCTGTTTTACATTTAATGTGACATTAAAAATACATATTCAATGGTGTCATTATCATTCTACATACTGAGTTGTTTTTGTTTGTGTTGCAAAATTGTAGCAATAAAATTTACTTTAACTGCAATTGTGGATGCAAGTATGACTTTTATTTTCTTATAATTTGCCATAAATCATAAATAATATAATGCTTATAAAAAGCACAGCTGTCCTTCTTGGGAAAAAAAAAATGTTTTTTTATTCTTGTAATTAGAGTAGAATCTGTCAGGAGTCAAGAGTAGAATTTAGCTAATTCGGCATCCCTCAGCTGCTAGGTGATATCGGATGTGTAAAAGCCTTGTTTTCTTTAGGAAAAAACTATAGCTGCTCTGAGAACTGTAACATGCACAGTTTGTCCCATTTATGTAATTTTTAACAGAGAATATACTGAGTAAAAGTGGTAAAATAGTCAAACTTCAACCACGTAGCATGAGGATCAGATTGATTAGCTTGTAGGGGTAGGATGTCTGAGTTGAGATGAAAGATTTTTCTTAATATTTGTACACATAGTTACTTTCTATCTATAAAAGACTGACAATGTTCTTTCCTGACCATATCCATAACTAGGCTAGCAGCCATTTTGAAAAGTGGTGGTTGTGTGTATATTGTGGAGAGGGTAGAATAGGAAAGGGAATAGCCAGAATATTCTATTAAGTAGAAGCAAGAGTATCTCAGTTATGAATTGAGTTGTTTATCAAGTGTTCTATTCTTGAGAAAGTATAAATAATCTTTAGAGGCACAATAGAGACATCTTAGACAACCAGCTATTTATCACATGCAATGCTATCACAGAAGCCAATACACAAATAAAGCAAGGTTAAATACATAAGAATCCCTGTGCCATATAACTGCAGTTTGTCCCAATATCCTTTTTCTTTTTGTCTCTGGATTTGTATGTGTGGGAGGAAGGCAAGGAGAGAATCAGAGCTTGCAAGGAGAATTTTGCCTTGTTATTTTGCTAATTTAATGTTCAGTATCTGGTCCACCTGCTGCTGTGCATGAGCTGCGGTGATCTGACACTGATCATGAAATGCTGATTGAAAAATAATGAAGAGTTGACTTTAGACTGAAATTCTTTGTGGGTGAACTAACAACATTCAAGCTTATTAGGAGCAGTCAATAACCAAATTTGCGCTTTTGAACTATTTTAACAGATGGCTGCTTTATGTGGTTTCATATATCTTTCATAAGCTCGAAAACTACTCATTTGCATTTTCTTTACATCTTAGAAAATAATTGCTGTGGTTTTTCACTTTTTATTCCCTTATGCATTTAAGTTTCCATGTTGAAATTGTCGCCTGGACTTTTTCTACTTTACAGTGGCAAGATTAGAATAAGTTAGTAATAATTAAGTGTGAGCCAGAAGCATATGTAATTTTTAACATATGCCTTGGAAATTCAAGTTGCCTAAGGAAAACACTTATTTCCTCAACTGAAAAATGTGAGATTTTGAGTTTGTCAGAGTATCTTCTTATATAAGAAAATTTTCCAAAAGTTAGAAAAATCTTAAGGCAATAACATGATTTTTCTAATAGTGACAGTGAGTTTTCATAACTGCAAACAGATATTTAAGCAATTATGACAAAGCCACATTTCCAAGGTGCTTATAGGGCAAAGTTTTTCAATGGCTCTATGCAATTTATACACCATCCTAAATCTAGAAATCTTTAACAAGTGTCATATATAATATGGTGCATTACACCAATATGAAATTTATCCCAATCAGTAGATACTTTCCTCTCCTATTGTCTAACATAATTTACTTCTTCCAGAAACCCTTGAAAGACTTTTTTTCCTCTCACTGACAGGGCTTCCCTTTAATCAAGTGCAATAACTGTTGTATGAAAGAAAGAGTAAGCCTTGATCTTTGAGAAGAAACATATAGACATGTATGGTGAAGAGATGATCAATTAATTAAAATACTCAAAAAACGCCTTAAAAAAATGGTAGCAGGTCTAAGAATATCATCACCATCTGAAAAAAACAAGCAAACTACTTTACTATACAAACTAGTTCAATGATTCTGCAGCCAATCAGTAACATTACATCCAAAGTTACCCGAAGTACTCAGAGAACAAAGCTTGTTCTTCCTGTTACACTTCCCCAAACACAAATAAAACCTAGGATGAGGTGGTAGATTGGTTACATGAATAGTCCCAAATATTACCTTCCCTACACCCAGGATCTTTGCCCTTAACTCTATTCCTGTCTCACTCTGACTCTGGGATTGAACATTCGACTTGTTTTGCCCAATGGGATATTAGTCCATGTGTTGCAAGCAGAGCAGAAGGCATGGACATTTCTGCTTGCTCTCCTGCATAATTGGACGGACCCATTCCTGGAACTTACCACCACCAAATGAGCATGGTTAGGCTTGTCTGATGAAAAGATATGAGAGACTTATGGAGTAAAGCACCAAAGGCAAACAAAGCTCCAAAGTAAAACACAGTGATTTTCTCCATTTCTCCCATTCTTCCTCAATACTTTGAAATAAAATGCTTCATTACAGCTTTAAATATCTCTCTATTATTACCATTAATAATATGCACATTTCAGGTGTGATTACTTATTCAGCTTCCAGGTCAATGTTTCACAGTTGCAGTATACCTTTTACCTAAAAGTAGTCTTAGACATGAAGAGAAACTTCTAAAAAAGAGAAGGCTTTATCTGAAAAATAAAAATCCTTAAGAGCTTTGGGTAAACAAACCAAACAACAAAGAAACAAAACCCTATTCCAGAATATCAGATAAGATCTTACTTACTTTGAGTACTGCAATTTCTTGCTACTATATTTTTCTCTTTTTGCATTTTCAACCAAAGACAGCTGATGATAATTAGAATCCATCAATCTACGTATTTCTTGTCGTTACAGTCAAATGTCCTTTTATAGGGACCCTTGGCTTCTTGCCAAGTTTTCCACATCTTTCTCAAGGACAGTATATATCAACATGAGCATACTCATCAGATGAAGTGAAATACTTAAATAAATTATTTTACCATGGAGGGCATTCCAAGATGGCCAAATAGGAACAGCTGTGGTCTGCAGCTCCCAGTGTGATTGACACAGAAGATGGGTGATTTCTGCATTTCCAACTGAGGTACCTGGTTCATCTTATGGGGACTGGCTGGACAGTGGGTGCAGCCCACAGAGGGCGAGCTGAAGCATGGCAGGGCATTGCTTCACCCACGAACTGCAAGGGGTTGGGGGATTTCCCTTTCCTAGCCAAGGGAAGCTGTGACAGACTACCTGGAAAATCGGGACACTCTTGCCCAAATACTGTGCTTTTCTCAAGGTGTCAGCCACCAACAGACAAGGGTGATTCTCTCCCACGCATGGCTCGGTGGCTTCCACACCCACAAAGCCTTGCTCACTGTAAACGCAGCAGTCTGAGATCAATCTGGGAGACAGCAGCCTGGCTGGGGGAGGGGCGTCCTCCATTGCTGAGGCTTCAGTAGATAAACAAAGCCACCGGGAAGCTTGAACTGGGTGGAGCCCACTGCAGCTCAACAAGGCCTACTGTCTCTAGATTCCACCTCTGTAGGCAGGGCATAGCTGAACAAAAGGCAGAAGACAACTTTTGCAGACTTAAACGTTCCTGTCTGACAGCTCTGAAGAGAGCAGTGATTCTGCCAGCAGAGCATTTGAGCTCTGAGAATGGACAGACTGCCTCCTAAAGTGGGTTCCTGACCCCTGTGAAGCCTAACTGAGAGAAACCTCCCAGTAGGGGCTGACAGACACCTCATAGAGGCAGCTGCCCCTCTGGGATAAAGCTTCCAGAGGAAGGATCAGGCAGCAATACTTGCTGTTCTGCAATATTTGCTGTTCTGCAGCCTCTACTGGTGATACCCAGGCAAAGAGGATCTGGAGTGGACCTCCAGCAAACTCGAACAGACCTGCAGCTGAGGGACCTGACTGTTAGAAGGAAAACTAACAAACAGAAAGGAATAGTAACGACGTCAACAAAAAGGTCATCTACACCAAAACCCCATCTGTAGGTCACCAACATCAAAGACCAAAGGTAGATAAAACCACAAACATGGGGAGAAACCAGAGCAGAAAAGCTGAAAATTCTAAAAATCAGAGCACCTCTTCTCGTCCAAAGGATTGCAGTTCCTCGCCAGCAATGGAACAAAGCTGCATGAAGAATGACTCTGACGAGTTGACAGAAGTAGGCTTCAAAAGGTTAGTAATAACAAACTTCTCCAAGCTAAAGGATGATGTTCAAACCCATCGCAAGGAAGCTAAAAACCTTGAAAAAAGATGAGATGAATGGCTAACTAGAATAAAGACTGTAGAGAAGACGTTAAATGACCTGATGGAGCTGAAAACCATGGCATGAGAACTTTGTGACATATGCACAAGTTTCAATAGCTGATTTGATCAAGTGGAAGAAAGGGTATCAGTGATTGAAGATCAAATTAATGAAAACAAAAAAACGAGAAAAACAAGGTTAGAGAAAAAAGAGTAAAAATAAATGAACAAAGCCTCCAAGATATATGGGACTATGTGAAAAAAAAACCAAAACTATGTTTGATTGGTGTACATGAAAGTGAGGGGGAGAATGGAACCAAGTTGGAAAACACTCTTCAGGATATAATCCAGGAGAACTTCCCCAACCTAGAAGGCAGGTCAACATTCAAATACAGAAAATACAGAGAATACCACAAAGATACTCTGCGAGAAGAGCAACCCCAAGACACATAATCGTCAGATTCACCAAGGTTGAAATGAAGGAAAAAGTGTTAAGGGCAGCCAGAGAGAAAAGTCAAGTTACCCACAAAGGGAAGCCCATCAGACTAACAGCAGATCTCTCTGCAGAAACCCTACAAGCCAGAAGAGAGTGGGAGCCAATACTCAACATTCTTAAAGAAAATATTTTTCAACCCAGAGTGTCATATCCAGCCAAACTAAGCTTCATAAATGAAGGAGAAATAAAATCCTTTAGAGACAACCAAATGCTGAGAGATTTTGTCACCACCAGGCCTGCCTTACAAGAGCTCCTGAAGGAAGCACTAAACATGGAAAGGAACAACTGGTACCAGCCACTGCAAAAACATGCCAAATTGTAAAGACCATTGATGCTATGAAGAAACTGTATCAATTAATGGGCAAAATAACCAGCGAACTTCAGAATGACAGGATCAAAATCACACATAACAATATTAAAATTAAATGTAAGTGAGCTAAATGCCCCAATTAAAAGACACAGACTGGCAAATTGGATAAAGAGTCAAGACCCATCAGTGTGGTGTATTCAGAAGACCCACCTCATGTGCAGAGACACACATAGGCTCAAAATAAAGGGATGGAGGAATACTTACCAAGCAAATAGAAAGCAAAAAAAAAGCAGGGGTTTCAATCGTAGTCTCAGATAAAACAGAGTTTAAAGCAACAAAGATCAAAAGAGACAAAGACAAAGACATTGATCCCTTTACTATTTACTACATAATAGTAAAGGGATCAATGCAAGAAGAAGAGCCAACTATCCTAAATATATACGCACCCAATACAGGAGCACCCAGATTCATAAAGCAAGTACATAGAGACCTACAAAGAGACTTAGACTCCCACACAATAATAATGGGAGACTTTAACACCCCACTGTCAATATTAGACAGATCAACGAGACAGAAGGTTAACAAGGATAACCAGGACTTGAACTCAACTCTGCACCAAGTGGACCTAAAAGACATCTACAGAACTCTCTACCCCAAATCAACAGAATATACGTTATTCTCAGCACCACATCACACTTATTCTAAAACTGATCACATAATTCAAAGTAAAGCACTCCTCAGCAAATGTAAAAGAACAGAAATCACAACAAACTGTCTCTCAGACCACAGTGCAATCAAATTACAAGTCGGGATTAGAAACTCACTCAAAACTGCACAACTACATGGAAACTGAACAACCTGCTCCTGAATGACTACTGGGTAAATAACGAAATTAAGGCAGAAATAAATAAGTTATTTGAAACCAATGAGAATAAAGACCCAACATACCAGAATCTCTAGAACACATTTAAAGCAGTGTGTAGAGGGAAAGTTATAGCACTAAATGCCCACAAGAGAAAGCAGGAAACATCTAAAATTGACACCCTCACATCACAATTAAAAGATCTAGAGAAGCAAGGGCAAACAAATTCAAAAGCTAGCAGAAGGCAAGAAACAACTAAGATCAGAGCAGAACTGAAAGAGATAGAGACACAAAAAGCCTTTCAAAAAATCAATGAATCCAGGAGCTGGTTTTTCAGAAAGATCAACAAAATTGGTAGACCTATACCCAGACTAATAAAGAAGAAAAGGGAGAAGAATCAAATAGACACAATAAAAAATTATAAATGGGATATCACCACCGATCCCACAGAAATACAAACTACCATCAGAGAATACTATAAATACTTCTATGCAAATAAACTAGAAAATCCAGAAGAAATGGATAAATTCCTGAACACATACACCCTCCCAAGACTAAACTAGGAAGAAGTTGAATCTCCGAATAGATCAATAACAGGCTCTGAAATTCAGGCAATAATTAATAGCCTACCAACCAAAAGCAGTCCAGGACCAGATGGATTCACAGCCAAATTCCACCAGAGGTACAAAAAGGAGTTGGTACCATTCCTTCTGAAACTATTCCAATAAATAGAAAAAGAGGGACTCCTCCCTAACTCATTTTACGAGGCCAACATCATTCTGATAACAAAACCTGGCAGAGACACAACAAAAAAAAGAGAATTTTAGACCAATATGCCTGACGAACATCGATGGGAAAATCCTCAATACAATACTGGCAAACCGAATCCAGCAGCACATCAAAAACCTCATCCACCGTGATCAAGTTGGCTTCATCCCTGGGATGTAAGGCTGGTTCAATATATGCAAATCAATAAATATAATCCATCACATAAACAGAATGAAAGACAAAAACCACATGATTATCTCAATAGAGGCAGAAAGGCCTTCAACAAAATTAAACAGCCCTTCATGCTAAAAACTCTCAATAAAATAGGTGTTGATGAAATATATCTCAAAATAATAAAAGCTATTTATGACAAACCCACAGCCAATATCATACTGAATGGGCAAAAACTGGAACCATTCCCTTTGAAAACTGGCACAAGACAAGAATGCCCTCTCTCAACACTCCTATTCAACATAGTGTTGGAAGTGCTGGCCAGGGTAATCAGGCAAGAGAAAGAAATAAAGGGTATTCAATTAGGAAATGAGGAAGTCAAATTGTCCCTATTTGCAGATGACATGATTGTATATTTATAAAACCCCATTGTCTCAGCCCAAAATCTCCTTAAGCTGATAACCTTGTATCCTGAGACCAACTTCAGCAAGGTCTCAGGATACAAAATCAATGTGCAAAAATCACAAGCTTTCCTATATACCATTAACAGACAGAGAGCTAAATCATGAGTGAACTCCCATTCACAATTGCTACAAAGAGAATGAAACACCTAGGAATACAACTTACAAGGGATGTGAAGGACCTCTTCAAGGAGAACAACAAACCACAGCTCAACGAAATAAAAGAAGACACAAACAAATGGAAGAATATTCCATGCTCATGGATAGGAAGAATTAATATTGTGAAAATGGCCATACTGCCCAAAGTAATTTATAGATTCAATGTCATCCCCATCAAGCTACCAATAACTTTCCTCACAGAATTAGAAAAAAAACTACTTTAAAGTTCATATGGAACCAAAAAAGAGTTGCATTGCCAAGACAATCCTAAGCAAAAAGAACAAAGCTGGAGACATCACACTACCTGACTTCAAACTATACTACAAGGCTACAGTAATCAAAACAGCATGGTACTGGTACCAAAACAGATATATAGACTAATGGAACAGAACAGAGGCCTCAGAAGTAACACCACACATCTACAACCATCTGTTCTTTGACAAACCTGACAAAAACAAGATATGGGGAAAGGATTCCCTGTTTAATAAATGGTGATGGGAAGACTGGCTAGCCATATGTAGAAGGCTGAAACTGGATCCCTTCCTTACACCTTATACAAAAATTAATTCAAGATGGATTAAAGGCTTAAATGTTAGACCTAAAACCATAAAAACCCGAGAAGAAAACCTAGGCAATACCATTCAGGACATAGGTATGGGCAAGGACTTCATGACTAAAATACCAAAAGCAATGGCAACAAAAGCCAAAATAGATGAATGGGATCTAATTAAAGAGCTTCTGCACAGCAAAAGAAACTATCATCAGAGTGAACATGCAACCTACAGAATAGGAAAAAATTTTTGCAATCTATCCATCTGACAAAGGGCTAATATCCAGAATCTACAAAGAACTCAAACAAATTTACAAGAAAAAAACAACCCCATCGAAAAGTGGGCATAGGGTATGAACAGACACTTCTCAAAAGAAGACAACTATGCAGCCAACAGACACATGAAAAAAATGCTCATCATCACTGGTTATCAGAGAAATGCAAATCAAAACCACAATGAGATAACACCTCACACCAGTTAGAATGGCAACCATTAAAAAGTCAGGAAACAACAGATGCTGGAGAGGATGTGGAGAAATAGGAACACTTTTACACTGTTGGTGGGAGGGTAAACTAGTTCAACCATTGTGGAAGACAGTGTGGCGATTCCTCAAGAATCTAGAACTAGAATTACCATTTGACCCAGCAATTCCATTACTGGGTATATACCCAAGGGATTATAAATCATGCTACTATAAAGACACACGCACATGTATGCTTATTGCCGCACTATTCACAACAGAAAAGACTTGGAACCAACCCAAATGTCCATCAATGATAGACTGGATAAAGAAAATGTGGCACACATACACCATGGAATACTATGTAGCCATAAAAAAGGATGAGTTCATTTCTTTTGCAGGGACATGGATGAAGCTGGAAACCATCATTCTCAGCAAACTATCACAAGGATAGAAAAACCAAACACTGCATGTTCTCACTCATAGGTGGGATTGGAACAATGAGATCACTTGGACACAGGGTGGGGAACATCACACACTGGGCATGTCATGGGGTGAGGTGTTGGGAGAGGGATAGCATTAGGAAAAATACCTAATGTAAATGATTAGTTGATGGGTGCAGCAAACCAACATGGCACATGCATACCTATTTGTCAAACCTGCACGTTGTGCACATGTACCCTAGGACTTAGAGTATAATAAAAATAAATAAATAAATAATTTTACCTTATTCCTGTGATGTCTTTCATGGAGGGACAGGAAATGATCAAAAATTATATATAAGGGAAACCTGGGGCATTGTGGATATCATTTGCTTTTTGCTTAACCTCTCAGAATCTTGTTTTTTCCTTTTATCACAAATCAAATGATGTTGCTGGGCAGAAAACGGCTTGGAAAATATGGTACCCTGTCCCTCAAAATGATTCTTTTCTCCATATTTCTGTGGGAGTACGAAATACTACAAACCAGAACCTAGAAATCATTTGTTTATATCTTAAATTCATCAACCCCAGCTAAAGTTATACATAGAAATTTAATATGAGAAAGTGGTAAATTTTTACTTTTTAAAGACAGAATATCATTATTTCCAGTGACTTTCTCACATGAAAAGATAGTGTAAGATAAAAAAAAACAAGTGGTGACATTGCCAAGCTAACAATCACTTCTTATTTCCTTGATATTGATAATAACTATGATACATCTGCTTCCTATAAGTCTTATTCTCTGCTAAGTGATTTTCAGACATTTTATTTAATCCTACAGTAACGATGATTCAACAGCAAATGTCTCTAGTTGGCAGATCCAAGAGTCAATTCTCTCATCCTTCTTTCATACTGCCTTCCCCTGTAGTGGCTAGAAAAGTGAAACACTCAATTTTCCACCTTTCTTACAGCAAGAGATGGCTATGACAAGTATTGGCCAGCAATCTATAAACAGAAGTAGATTTAAGAGATTTCTAGAAAAGCCTTTGGTTTTCTGACTGAAGAAACTGCCAAAATGGACATAATTGCTCTTCCTTTCTTCTGCTTTGAATGTGGATTTGATGCCTAGAGCTGTGGCAGTCATCTTGTCACCATATGAAAAAGACCAAGAGCATTGCAGAGGAGCCAACCCTGGTATTACTGAACCATCAAACCAATTCCAGCAGCCATCTATCTCCAGATTTCTTGCCATGAAAAGGAAAATAAGCCCCTACTTATTATAATCATTGTTAGTCAAATGTTTTACTATCGCAACATGTAAATATTCCTGACTGAAGTTTCAAATCCCATTTTCTTAACCAAGCCCAATATTTCTTCTCTCCCTGTACTCAGTATTAAACTAGATATTGCATCAGTAATATCTCCCAAACTTCCCAACACAAAGTTTTATGCTAACTTCCAAGTACATGTGAGGTGCTGGTTGCAAGATGAAGCCAATTGATTGCTAACTTTAGTATACTCATCATGAAGGGAAGGACAGTAACTAGTAACTGCCACAGGTTTCCTTATAATCTGTCCGTAACTTAAATATAAAAAAAAAAAACAAAAACAAAAAAACAGAAAGCAAGACTAACACCGAAGTATGAAATGTAGGAGTTTAAGAGAGCTATTTCTTGGGTATAGAACTTTCATTCATCCTTTTATTTCTGAAGGCTCTGCAATCATCAAGCTGCTCCTAATTTAGATCACTTTAGAACTACAAGAATCATTTCCTGGGAAATTTGAGTTATGAAGACAATTGAAGTGAAATTGCATTCACAGATTGTAGTATCATAGAAAGAGGACAGACTTTGAAGCCAGATAGTACCTTAAGCACCTGGGGTGATTTATTTAGCCTGCTTGTGTTTCAGAATTCTCATCTGCAACAGGTAAGATGCAGACCAAAGATATCATTTCTGTAACATGCTTTGTACAGATGATGGAATATATTAAATGTTCAGTAAATATTTCCTATTTTTCTTAATTTGATTATCTTTCTGATATCTTGGCTTTTAAAAAATCTTTAGACAAAGCCAGAGAAGAAACATCCCAGTAGGTTCAACCAGTCTCATCCTTACTCAAAATGACTTTCAGGCCTCAAAATAAAATCTTTTTTTCAACCTATAAATCTCTAAGTACAAAGCAAGGAAATTGTGGTGAGAGCAGTCATTGATTCTGATGAGATCTCTGGCTGGGTTGAGCAAACACTGGGTAAACTCCAAGTTCAATGAGGGCTGAGCAAATAAAATCACAGCCAGTTCTGTTTGCTCCATCTGCCTAAGATGTGAAGAAAGTGCAAATGGGGTGTTCTGTTAGCCTTCATTTTATTTATTTAGCAAATGTAAAATCGGTCATGGAACCTGTAGTACATTCTACAACCCAGGTCACAAAATGTTAGCAATAAATGAAAACCAAGATTTTATAACATCTTCGTAGTTTTTTCCCCTCCAGACAGCTCATGTAACAAGTATTTGAGATCCTTCTGTTTGTTAGGCATTGAGGATACAAAGATTAGTAAGATACTGCTCCTGCTCCCTTGAAAGGCTCCCAATCTCTCGGAATCAGAAGCTGGTTTCTGGGGTGACCATGATGGGTAGCAATGGCAGTTCAGAATGAGTTTTTGGTAGAGATCATGGAAAATAAATGCTTGACAGCTCAAGTGATATGATAAAAGGTCTTCCCTTCTTGTGTCTCCCGCAAAAGGCTTCTCTACGCAAGTGCCAAGGCTGGGAGACTGGATCAAGTCAGACAAGATTATCTAGGCCTGGGCAGAACTAAGATTATAAAATCAGCCCAAGAAAGGACAGAACTGTAAGTCACCTGTTCCATGGGCCTGACTCGAATGTCAAATGTCTACTCTGCCAAGCAGCTCAGGTGGGCAACCTGGAAGCCTGGCTTATGTCTTCATGTGGTAGCTTCATCCTGAGCAGCAATAGTGGAAATAGTGCCCTGGTAACAAATTGAGAGGCTATCTTCTTGCCAAACCCAACCATATACAATTTGTCTGCAGCTACTGTGCTTCCTCTCCCTGCAACAGCTGAGTGAACAGAGATGGAGGAGTAACAACGAAACAGACATGCACATAAGTCATTAAAATGCAATGAACTATGGAAGTATAGATTAATGACCAATTAATTCATCTTGGTCCCAGAAACAGATGCTCACAGAAAACTCAGAAGACTTCTCAAGTGCTGATACTTCACAGAAAATATAGAGGTTTTGTTGAGCTGGTGCATGAAAAGAGGAGAAGGTAAGCAGAGAGCACGCTGGCCAATGGAAGAGCATGCAAAGTGCAAAAAGGTAGGAAAGCAACTGCTGTGTTCTGGAAACATCAAACAACTCAACATTGGGCATGAGTTGTTCCGTATGTGTAAAGGGTGAGAGCAGCCATTGATGTGGATGCAGTGTCCCTGTAGGGGCTAATCATTAGACAACACATACATGCATCAAAACATCACACTGTACCTTTGAAATAGGTACAATCATTATCTGTCAATTAAGAAATAAGTATTAATATCTTAATCTGTGGTGGGAAAAAGACAATTAAAATCAGTTGGATCTCGCTTTTGTGATTAAAGAGTCAGCGCAGCTCAAATTTGCTTCATAAAAGGACACATTTTTCATTTCCTATAGATTACATAACAGGGAGATATCACATGTTAAAAAGCCATATTTTTGTATTTTCTTGAAAACTCAGATGTGGCAGCATTCGTGGAGGTGAAAGGCAGCAGTCATTTAGAAAAATATGTGATCCAGTTGGCCACCAACCCTGACCAGCCCACTTCATTTTTGTTTCCTGCCAGGCCTTGGAAAGAAGTGAGTTTTTTACTTCTGCACTCAGTGATGAAAAGATAAAATTTTTAAACAGGAGACCAATAGGATTACATTAGTTTTATGTTCAACATGGTGAGCAGAGAAGGAAGGGATACCACACACACTCTGCTATCCCCTGCCAGGATTTTAATAATTTAAAAATCCCTCGCTGCTGCTGAGGCAATTTTTAACAGTGGGTAAGTGGACCTCTGAAATCTAGCTTCCTTGCCACCAAATTCCCCTTTTTCTCTCCTAAGTAAAAGGATTTTCAAATCATAGAGTCCATTTTCAGAAAACCACATGAGATAATCGATTTTATTGTGTTGAATGTCTTTAAATAATTCAAATCAAAGTACACCATGAACTTAATATCACTCATCTACGGTGTTTTAATGGTTATTAAATACCTAGATTTGCTCCAATGAGTTAAATTAAAGTTTATCCTGAATGTGTGAAATTTGCAAAGCCCTTCGGCATGTGTGTTGCTATGGCATGTGGACTTACTACTAGATGGTGGTTAAGAAGTTTTGCCCCCAAGTCAGAGGAAAGTTGAGTTTAATAATATCAACATATATCATTGCAATGCACTGATTTAAAACCAAATTAATATTTTATCCTCAGGTAATTCTTACTATAATCCAAAAAGTCTCATCAAAAGAGATTTATTTTAAAAACTTTTCTTTTATTAAGTTTACTAACCAGAGTTATTTTTAAGAGTCTCCAAGATGAATACCTGAGATGTAGAAAGATGTCAAGTTTCTAGAGAAATTGAGGTTGCAAGATCCTGTAAAGTAAAATACTGACTAATGGGAATTTTGAACAGATATGTCTAATGATATTATAATGAACGAACACAAGTGGATAAAAATGATTGACAAAAGGATGGAAGATCTCTAGTATTTACTGAGTTCCTTCTACATGTCAGGTACTATTTTAGGTCTTTCATAAATCATATAATACATCTAAACCTCACAATAAACCTGTGTCAGGTTACTATCCTCACTTTGCAGGTGCAGAAACTGAAACACAGAGAGGTTAAGTAACACATACAAGGTCGCGCAGTTGCAAATGGCAATCAATTTTGAACTTAAGATTGGTCTAATTCCAAGGCTATGCTTTGGAGAGAAAGTAAACACTGAAAATGATCAAGAGTTTCACCAAGCATTACCCAATCCTGCTGAAAGACTGCTGCTAACCTTAGTTGTATGGGTGAATCTGAAGCCAAATGTACACATTGGGAAAGGCAGGTTCACAGGTCCCCTACATTAGTTCTTCTGTTCAGGGATGCTCCTGAAATATTACATAGGCCCCTTTCCCCACTTTCTCTCTCACACACACACACACACCACAGCAGTGCTAAATGTCTAGGAAGTTATGACAGGATGGGCCATTACTTCTACCCAAAGATGTAAATCCTTTTAAAAAATACTGAATGTTGGGCACCTGGACAGACAGTGCCCCATTCATTAGCATAGGTAAATGTATACAATCCACTATAAGAAAACTGAAATAAATACACTCACATGCTGTCAATCTTTGCCAACACTATGAAATGAAGTGAGCACCAGAGGCCATTGGTAACCTTCAGATAAGAAATCCTTAAGCCAGAGACCCTCTTTCACTTTTTCTTTCATATTTTACTAGGTTTAAATAAAGGCTGGCAAATCACTGCACCACAGTAGCAATAGTTATACATCGATATTTTTGTATGTGAAGGAACCAACCAATAAGACTTAAGAACAAGAACAAAGCTGCCAAAGGAGATGGATGTGATGGCAGCATGAAAGACCATGATGTCCACCTGATGTGCAAGAGGAGGAGGGCTGCACTGCACAGGCTAGGAAACCAAAGATGGCTCATTGGGTTCATCCGAAGCTCTTTAAGTGAAGACCAGGTCACAAAAGAAATCCCCAAAGAGAAGTTCTGAAAGAGCTGTTCTTTTCCTGATGACTTCATTTCATTTAGGGATTCACAAAAGTACATGGCTACTTTCAAATTTTGCTACTTACCTGCTCTGAACAAGCAAAAAGAGCAGAAAATAATGTCCTCCAAAAAAAAGTCACTTGTAATAGCAGTTATCAGAATTTTTAATGGAATCATCATTCTACTTGATGGCAACAGCTCTTCTGTAGATAGGCACATTTCCAGAATCTCGACACTTGTTTTATATCCAGATTTCACAATTTTCTCCAGTTACAGTAAAATGTGCAGGGAGCACTTTTGTTCCTGCTCATATATTATCTTAGATTTTAAAATCTTGGAGGCAATGATATATTCTATACTTATTTTTATATAACCTTCTGCACTTTCTTTTAAATAATAACTCATTGTCTTCATAAAGCAGATTATATATTTCATTTGAGTACTTCCATTATATCATTTTATTTGACTCTTATTATCCTGTGAGGGAAAGTGGGATGGCATTATTTCTATTTTACAGATAAAGCCTTAAAAGAAGATAGCTTCCCAAGAACACACAGCTGTTCAACAAGAGGGTTGAGGCAAGATCCTGAATCTTCTGATCTATGGATAAATGAACCCAATTTTTTTGATTCATTCATTTTCAAAGAAGAATAAGGCTGTAGTGATTTTTATGTAATCCTCTTAAGTCTACTCAGCCTAAAGCATGGATCAAATGCTGGGAACCGTTGGCAAACATCTTTAGAATACATGGTGTTTAGCCCAGCTGCTGTGGTGAAGGGCAATAGCAAATTAGTAGTCTGTGGAAATGTGGGTTAGATAGCTCCTTTAAGAACAAAGTTCATTTGATTGGGTTTATGTTAGTTTTTAAGGAATATAATGGTCTATCAAATGGCTTAAAAATAAAATAAAGCAAAGGTCATTGCTATGAACTGAATATTTGTGTCCCCTTAAATTCATGTGATGGTATTGGGAGAAGCAGTTTTGGGGAGGTAACTAAGATTAGGTTAGATCATGAGGGTTTGTCCCCGTAATGAGATTAGTGTCCTTATTAAATAAAAATTTAAAAAGGAATAGACAGGGGATCTATTTCATGGTGTGTGGAGAAGAAAGCTGTGTGAAGATGCAACCAGGAAGAGGACTTTCACCAATAACCTGACCATGCTGGCTGGCTCTTTGATCTCAGACTTCCAACCTCGATAGGACTGTGAGAAATAACATCTGCCATTTAAGCTATCCAGTCTATGGTATTGGTATTCTGTTCTAGTACACTGAGAAGACAGAAAGAGTAATATAAGTGGGCAAGTGTCATGAATAGTCATAAAATAAGCAGCTTAACACCAGTTCCTTACACCAAATGGCCTCTGTTGTTATCTGAAATTGTGAGCCTGAGCCCCAAATAATAATTTGTTCTTACTGTCTTCTAAAAGACAGTACCCTGGAAATCCTGTTCCTCGTCAGCTATAGCTCCTAAAATGCTACCAATAAAAAAACTTTGCAAAACAAAGTTAAAATATATATAAACTGAATTAATTTAAAAATCTGTAATATTGACTAATTAACCCCTCCAATTACCTTCATATGTAATTCACTGTTCAATGAGATGTCACATATTATTATCCTAAATAAAAGTTTAAAACTTCCAAAAAGACCTTCTAGAGACACTTTTACAGAGCTATAATACCTAAATACACAGCACAATATGCTCTTCATCTATAGTAACAGCATTAACACAATTCCAAGGAAAAGTATCAGAGCTATAATAGTCTTCTGTTAGATATATAGATTGTGAAGATTTTCTCCCACACTGTGGGTTGTCTTTTTACTCTGCTGACTGTTCCTTTTGTTGTGCAAAAGCTCTTTAGTTTAATTAGGTCCCAGCTATTTATCTTTGTTTTCATTGCATTTGCTTTTGAGATCTTGGTCATGACATCTTGCCTAAGCCAGTGTCTAGAAGGGTTTCTCCAGTTTTATCTTCTGGAATTTTTATAGTTTCAGGTCTTAGGTTTAAGTCCTTAATACATCTTGAGTTGATTTTGTATAAGGTGAGAGACGAGGATCCAGTTTCATTCTCCTACATGTGGCTTGCCAATTATCCCAGCACCATTTGTTGAAAAGGGTGTCCTTTCCCCACTTTACGTTTTTGTTTGTTTTGTTGAAGATCAGTTGGCTGTAAGTATTTGGGTTTATTTCTCAGTTTGCTATTCTGTTCCATTGGTCTTTGTGCCTATTTTTATACCAGTACCATGCTGTTTTGGTGACTATGGCCTTATAGTATAGTTTGAAATCAGGTAGTGTGATGCCTCCAGATTTGTTCTTTTTGCTTAGTCTTGCTTTGGCTATGTGGGCTTCTTTTGGTTCCATATAAATTTTAGAATCTTTT
This sequence comes from Colobus angolensis palliatus, assembly GCF_000951035.1. NCBI lineage: Eukaryota > Metazoa > Chordata > Mammalia > Primates > Cercopithecidae > Colobus > Colobus angolensis. The sequence goes on from NW_012115932.1 coordinate 7,046,343, forward strand.
TTCTAATTCTGTGAAGAATGATGGTGGTACTTTGATGGGAATTGCATTGAATTTGTGGATTGCTTTTGGCAGTATGGTCATTTCACAATATCAATGCTACCCATCCATGAGCATGTGATGTGTTTCCATTTGTTTGTGTCATCTCTGATTTCTTTCAGCAATGTTTTATAGTTTTCCTTGTAGAGGTCTTTTGACTCCTTAGATATTCCTAAGGGTTTTTTTGTGTTTTTTTTGTTTTGTTTTTTTTTCTTTTTTTGCAGCTATTGTAAAAGGGGTTGAGTTCTTGATTTGATTCTCCACTTGGTCGCTGTCGGTGTATAGAAGAGCTACTGATTTGTGTACATTAATCTTGTATCCAGAAATTTTGTGGAATTCTTTTATCAGTTCTAGGAGCTTTCTGAAGGAGTCCTTATTGGTTTCAAGGTAAACAATCATATTGTCAGCAAACAGTGACAGTTTGATTTCCTCTTTACCAATTTGGATGCCCTTTAGAGTTCTTTCTCTTGTCTGACTGCTCTGTGAACTCAAACAAATCAGTAAGAAAAAAATTAACAATCCCGTCAAAAAGTGGGCTAAGGACATGAATAGACAATTCTCAAAAGAAGATATACAAATGGCCCACACACATATGAAAAAATGCTCAACATCACTAATGATCAGGGAAATGCAAATCAGAACTACAATGTGATACCACCTTACTCCTGCAAGAATGGCCATAATCAAAAAATCAAAAAAACAGTAGATGTTGGCATGGATGTGGTGAACAGGGAACACTTCTACACCGCTGGTGGGAATGTAAACTAGTACAGTCACTAAGGAAAACACAAAACTTACTCGGGCGTTGTGGCACGTGCCTGTAGTCCCAGTTACCCGGGAGGCTGAGGCAGGAGAATCGCTTGAACCCGTGAGGTGGAGGTTGCAGTGAGTCGTGATGGCGCCACTGCACTCCAGCCTAGGAGACAGAGCGAGACTCTCTCTCAAAAAACGAAAAGAGAAAAGAAGATAAAAGTAACCGAATATCTGATGTGTTTGAGCAGGTTGAAAGGAGACATAGAAAAATGTAAGGGAAGTGAGAAAAAAAAAATATATATATATATATACACACACACACATATATGAAAAAAATTACTATTAGCAATTAAGGAAAAAGGGGAAGTTATGCAACAAATGAGTAGTGGTCAGAACATGCTACTATTGTGACTAGAATTTACAAGATCATAGTAAATACAAAGGCTGAAAATTGGTCTACTCAAAATAATGACATAACTATTTTGGCTGAATGAGAGGTTATGTTTTTACACATGCCTGTGCAGGGAGACGTGATGAAGAAGAGGTAAATTGTCCTCCTCCATGGTGAGAAGTTAATAGATGTTGGTTAAAACAAAATGAATAGGCCGGGCGCGGTGGCTCAAGCCTGTAATCCCAGCACTTTGGGAGGCCGAGACGGGCGGATCACGAGGTCAGGAGATCGAGACCATCCTGGCTAACACGGTGAAACCCCGTCTCTACTAAAAAATACAAAAACCTAGCCGGGCGAGGTGGCGGGCGCCTGTAGTCCCAGCTACTCGGAGGCTGAGGCAGGAGAATGGCATAAACCCGGGAGGCGGCGCTTGCAGTGAGCTGAGAACCGGCCACTGCACTCCAGCCCGGGCGACAGAGCGAGACTCCGTCTCAAAAAAAAAAAAAAAAAAATGAATAGTGCCATAAGCTGTTGCTCAGAAATGTGCAGTTGCTTTCTATAAAATTCTGTTGAAAATGGTTGCTTCTGGAATGCAAGAAATGGGTAGGAGAACCTGGGAACAGATATTCTTCCAATAGCTTTGTAGAACTTGGTAAGTCTTTAAACTAGGTGCTGAAAAATAAAAATAAATTAAAATAACTTTAATTTTAAAAAATTTAAACATTTGACTTACTACCTTTTACCACATTAAATAAGCAAACTTTTAAGTATTCTTTCCATGGGCCAAAGCTTTAGCTGCTTAACCATTAAGTCACACATGTTTATTCTAGTAAATATTAGAGAATGCATTGTGTGTGTGTGTGTGTGTGTGTGTGTGTGTGTGTTTACTACTCTTATGAGAAAATTATGCTCCCACTGGATTTCTGCTAGCAAGAAAGATTGCCTGAAATGGTTATGAGAATCACTTTTAATAGCTTGGAAGAAAGGACGGTTTTTCTAAGAAATTCTCCCCAAGTTCACCAGAGAATAATGAAGCTACTTTCTAAAAATCCCCAATGCAAACCTTTGTCCTACTTCTTGGGCTTCATCCATCTTCTCAGAATTGGTAGGCATGAACAAATGTAGAATTGGTAGGCATGAACAAATGTAGCAAAAAACCCTTTCCTAATTTTACAGATACTGATAAATAAAATTAACTGATGAATGTAACCAGAACACCTAGGCAAACTGGGTAACAATTTAACACTTACATTTTCCTTATTACAGAGAATATGCTGATCTAGCAGTACACCTCTAGATACAGGGGGCATGATAGCCCCCTTCACTAATGTGTCATTCAGAATCTTTCTGTCTTATTTAGTAATTTTTCATGCTTGTGGGGATCCAAGGTTTTCTGTTTCTTGTTTTTTTTTTTAGAGTTTTCCATTGAGTAGGTTAAATGGGGATATTTTACTATCATCTTCATGTTTAAAACTCTATTCCACTGCACGATGCTTTCCTGGAAATATTTAACTGGAACAAAAACACTCTTAAGATGTGCACACAGGAGATGCATCCCATAGGCTCCTCAAACACACGCAATGACATACAGCATTCTCTAGTTGATCTGGAGGCTGTAGCCATATCAACAGATATTTTAGTTTATGCTGTATTGTTCCTCCACTAGTTTTCTATTCTCTTTAGCAGCAACCCTCAATCTCTAGTTGGGTATATGAGCATTACCCAAGGTGTATTTTAAATGTGCAGATTTTCTACTATGCAGCCGTAGAAAAGAATGAGTTCATGTCCTTTGTGGGGTCACCAATGAAGCTGGAAGACATTATTCTCAGCAAACTAACACAGGAGCAGAAAACCAAACACCACATGTTCTCACTCATAAGTGGGAGCTGAACCATGAGAACACAGGGACACAGCGAGGGGAACATCACACACTGGAGTCTGTCAGGGGGTGGGGACCAAGGGGAGGGAGAACATTAGGACAAATACCTAATGCATCCAGGGCTTAAAACCTAGATGATAGGTTGACAGATGCAGCAAACCACCATGGCACATGTATACCTATGTAACAAACCTGCATGTTCTGCACATGTATCCCAGAACTTAAAGGAAAACTAAAATAAACAAATAAAAATAAAATGCAGATTCTCAGGCACCCCATTATTTGGATTCTTTGTGTTTAGTGTTGAGTTTGTGAATCAGCATCTTAACAAATCCCCCTCCATCCTATGAGTCTGCTGCCATATTTACAACATACTGGCCTGCAGGATGCAATTTAAATCCCTTACCAGAATATACATAGTTCTCCCCACCTGGTCCTTGCCTATTTCTCTAACCTATATTTCTTACATCCCAGAATGAACACTATTGCTCAAACTGAACTATCACCTTTCCATGCTATTTCAAATATTTGCAGCATATTTCATTTTATTTCCTGGAATGCACTTCTCCAGCCAGTATTTATTATTTTCCCATCATACCAAGTATCTCCTGTGAATAATGGACTTTTGGGAGAGGGGATGCTCTTTTATCTTCATTTCTCACTCAAAACCTGTTCTAATTAGAGTTGCTAACTATAGTATCTACTCCCTTGGCCACCGGAAAGCAGTGGGCGCATGGGAGGCCAACCAAATACTTTCCCTGGGATTTTCTGAACTAGAAATTTTATCTTTCTGTGCCTGGCTTATTTCAAAAAGAAATAGAACTTTAACACTGAAAAAGCTGACAGACGTGTGGGTCAAGAGCTATATGAAATCTTTTTCCTTAAAAATGGAGGAATAAAGCCAAGGAGAAAAAAGCTAACATCCACAAAGAAGCAGGAATAGTTAATAAATGTACACTGATCAAACATAATTTTGATATAGGTAATACTGTTATACATTATTAAGCTAAATATATAGAAACAAATACTACTTGACTGAACCTGAATGAATACAGGCTGAGGTCTGCATGGGTATGTTTTATATGGGAAAAATGTATCAAATTCTAAGATTTATTTAGGACAGTAGGACTGTTCATAGTTTATTTAAACAGGCCAATACTTTAATATAATATCATACATTAATATGTAACTAAGAGAAATCATTTCTTATAAATAACTCTAAATTAGAAGGAAATTATAACATTTTTCTGGATCATAGATTCATTTGAGAGACTGATAAAAGTTTGAATTCTTTTAGGGGAAAAAAATGCATATTTACCCCCAATTCAATAAACAGTTTCTGGAGAATCACAGATGACCAAAAACCTATTCATGGAGCTCTTTTAGAACTTCCAGGGCTCAACCAGACTTGTTTCTATTCTGCTCTATATCACTGCCACACCAGCCTACCTGTATACATAAGAATGAACAAAGTAAATTGGAATCAGGGAGGTTTGAAATGGGTTTAGTTTCTAGGTTAGATGTGGCAGACAGTAACATAGACAAGAGAATTCCAAATGATAATTAAGAACCAAAGGAAAATTTTAACATAGGCAGTTTTAGAAACATATTTCTTGGCAGTGCGCAGTGGCTCACACCTGTAATCCTGGCACTTTGGGAGGCCAAAGTAGGTGGATCACTTGAGGTCAGGAGTTTGAGACCAGCCTGACCAACAGGGTGAAATGCTGTCTCTACTAAAAATATAAAAATTAGTCAGGTGTGGTGGCACAAGCCTGTAGTCCCAGCTACTCAGGAGGCTGAGGCTGAAGAATGATTTGAACCTGGGAGGCGGAGATTGCAGTGAACCAAGATCGCAACACTGCACTCCAGCCTTGGCAAAGGAGTGAGACTCCATCTCAAAAAAAACAAAAAGAAACGTGTTTCTTTACTCCACTTTTCGTTTTAATTTTTTTTATTTGTGTCATTGTCTTTGCTATTTGTGGAAGTATCAGTTTGTTTAATTTTCTTATAATTTCCTATATTTATTTTATGTAATGCAAAATGCAAGCAATTTTATTATTTTTCTTTATATTTCCTTATGATTTTTATCTGATGCAAAATACCTGTGCTTTTATGCCACATTCCAGGTACTTTGTCTTCATATCTGTTGACTCTGAAGCTGGGGCAGCACTTTCAAATGTCAAATAGGTAACTTAAGATTGAATAGAGGTTCTACATATTAAGTAGAAATTTCATACTGTCTACCGCAAGTATGTCAATAGATAATGTTTAGACTATTTCACAGTCTGACATCTAATAATATGTTTTATACTGTTTTTTAGTTATTGCATGCCTATCTTCTTTATCCAACTACATGGTAAATTACTTTGGAGAAAACCAGGTTTTCTGTTTCCTATGTTATTTCCTATGGTATTTTGGTCAACATTATGAGTCGCATGTGACAGAAACAACTCAAACTGCCTTAGGGGGTAAGGAGGAAGGAAGGGTTATTGGCTTCAAAAACTGAAGAATTCAATGAATCATTCTTCCTTTGGACATAGCTGGATCCAAGTGCTCCAACAATGTTGTCAAAGATCAAGCCTTCTACAGCTTGCACAGTTCTCTCTGGGTTGGCATCATCATTTGATGAGTTCTTCCCAACTGAAAGTGCTCAGCACCTCCAAGCTTATATTCCCCTTGACTTCTCTCTCCCAACTGTATATTCTTACACACTCCTGGAATTGAGTGCCATGTACCTACCCAAAAATATACCCAATTCTGAAAAGTCCGGAGACAGGAGTCAACTTTATCCAAATTATGTGGGTTAAAAAGTGAGAAGAGATATTTGCCAAAAGGAAAATAAAAGTAAAGTTATCAAAATGATGGCAATTATGAGATGGAAATTAGGTTCTGGACATGCAAAAACAACACATATTCACTACACAGAATTTACTAGCTTTAAGCATGAGGTAAGAAGCAGGACTTAACTCGAAGGTGGGGCTAGAACTGCCAACCAGATTGAAGACTAGCTGAAACAGGGAAGTGATGAAAGCACCTCTCTATAAGACATGTCCACCAGTGCCATGTCAGTTTATCATTGCCATGGCAACACCTGGAAGTTACCACCCCTTTCCAAGGCAACAACCTGAAAATTACCACTCTTATTTTAGAAATTTCTGCATAGTCTGTTTCTTAATTTGCATGTAATTGAAAGTGGGTATAAGTATGGCTGCAGAACTGCTTCTGGGCTGCTACTCTGGGCACACTGCCTATGGGGTAGATCTACTGCACAAGGAGCAGTACCTCTGCTGCTGCTGTACACTACTGCTTCAACAAAAGTTGCTGTCTAACACCACTGGCTCACTCTTGAATTCTTTCCTGGGTGAAGCCAAGAACCCTCCCAGGCTAAGCCCCAGTTTTGAGATACACTTGTCCTGCATCAAGTACATATCAAACAGTCCTCGGCTGATAGAGCATTCACTCTTACTAAGGACTGAAAATAATCATTTTTTTGTCCATCTTATACAGGGCCCATTTGATTGTAAGGCATAGAAACAACTCCATATACTTCAAGTAAAAATTGGTTTTATTTTCTTCTCAACCAGTCTCACTGCAAGAATTGCAGCAGGGCCTCCAGAAAACCAAGAAAAAAAAAAAAAAAAAACCCAGCTGCTAGAGTTACATGAGGGTGTTGGGGTGGGGACTACAGAGTAGCAAGGAGGATATGTCTGATGAATTCTACATGTCTTTGTGCATCAGTGTGCCTCTTTCATTCTTTAAACCAGCTTCCCGTAAGTTTGGTCCACAGTACAATATTTCCTTACCTAGGACATCTTGAAATAAGAACTCAACACCAGAATGCATTTGGGGCGTTTAGCTTAGCTGCCCACAAAAACCTCAATTCTCTGGTCCAGATCGGACTGGCCCAACTGAGGTCAGGAATCCACTCCCGGTTCCCTAGAGGAGCTGTCTGAAGTAGGAATTAGAGCAGAGGGATTGGAGGTGAAGGTATTAGAGCTCAAAGAGTTTCTTTTTGTGGCTCCAGTGGCAGGGCAGGTCCCTTGAAGGTGGTTGTGGAGGCAAAGAGGAAGTTATTAACATCTTTAATCCAATTTGATACAAATGTAATTCTGCATTTTATCTCAACTACAAGAGAGTAACACAAATAGAATTTTAAAAGACAGTAAGACTCTAATAATGAAAATTCCAATCTATTTGTAGGCCAAAACCCAATTATTATTTAAGGAAAATGGTGAATAATGAGATGATCTGTGTATCAAAATAAGAATTTCATTTATTTTCAAGCAAGGTTACTAAAAGTACTTTATCTTATAAGTTAGGTAAGTAATGGTTACAATCAGTAGAATTTGAAGTTTTAAGGGATAATAAAGGTAACCAACTTTTGCTTCCCACTAAACGTAAGAATGTCTGATATCCATATGTATATACCTTTAAAATTCATATTGGAGTGAATAACAAACTAGTAGAGAATATTTGAACAAATAAGTTATTTTAAAAACAGTAAGACAGCATATATATTACAATTTCAGCTTCTAAAGACCCACTAAAAGAGTTTTTAAATTGTCTTAGCTATATTTACCATTTACTTTACATCTGTTGATATTAAAGAAATGGAAATGAACATATCTTTTCATTAGATTTGAGTAAATTGAATCAACTACACATAAATGCGCTCCTTTTTCAGTGTTCTACTGAAAATTAACCACCTACCAAAAGCCAAATGCTATTTACGATAGCACCTTCCAATAGAGGGCAAAGCAAAACTGATCTGATTCATATATATGGCAACATTTAAACCATCTTGCAGTTCAAAATCTGCAAAACGTTTTCTATTTGTTTTTACATATCTATTTTCATACTCCTACATGAGGTGAGTAGCTATCAATAGGTTGCAATGAACTAGTAACTTGTTTATATTCTGAATGTTTTCTTAACTCTGTGTTCATTAGTTGTGGTAATAATAAACCTGTTGCTGTGAAATCTCTAGTGCATAAAGAAAAAAATATATATACACATATATATGTATATATAAAATATATACATACATACATATAAATACATATATGTATATAAAATATATATACATACACACATTTATATATACACATATATAATATATATATACATATCTCTCTCTCTCAAAGAATGTCTCTGAAATTTTATCATCTCTAGTTCCTTGAGATTCCTGAAATTGTCTTTCTGGAATTTTCATCTCCCAGATCCCACATCAGCATTTACCTTTCCAGGGAAGCAATTATACAAAGCACTTAAGGCAAAGGACTTAAAGTCAGATGGAATAGAAGCTAAACTCCTCCTTATTCACTTAAAAACTGTAGTATCTAGGACAAGTCATTTAACTCCTCTCAGCCTGTTTCCTAACCTGATAGAATGTATACCTACCTCACAAGTCACTGTGTGGATTAACTGATATAAAATAGATAAAGCACTTAGGACAGTACCCAACACAAAATATTCAGTTAATTATAGCCATTGTTGAGAAATAATCATGATTAGGCTAGGCGCAGTGGCTCATGTCTGTAATTCTAGCACTTTGGGAGGCCAAGGCGGGTGGATTACCTGAGGTGAGGAGTTCGAGACCAGCCTGGCCGACATGGTGAAATCCTGTCTCTACTAAAAATACAAAAATTAGCAGGGTGTAGTGGCACACGCCTGTAATCCCAGCTACTTGGGAGGCTGAGGCTGAAGAATGATTTGAACCTGGGAGGCGGAGATTGCAGTGAACCAAGATCGCAACACTGCACTCCAGCCTTGGCAAAGGAGTGAGACTCCATCTCAAAAAAAACAAAAAGAAACGTGTTTCTTTACTCCACTTTTCGTTTTAATTTTTTTTATTTGTGTCATTGTCTTTGCTATTTGTGGAAGTATCAGTTTGTTTAATTTTCTTATAATTTCCTATATTTATTTTATGTAATGCAAAATGCAAGCAATTTTATTATTTTTCTTTATATTTCCTTATGATTTTTATCTGATGCAAAATACCTGTGCTTTTATGCCACATTCCAGGTACTTTGTCTTCATATCTGTTGACTCTGAAGCTGGGGCAGCACTTTCAAATGTCAAATAGGTAACTTAAGATTGAATAGAGGTTCTACATATTAAGTAGAAATTTCATACTGTCTACCGCAAGTATGTCAATAGATAATGTTTAGACTATTTCACAGTCTGACATCTAATAATATGTTTTATACTGTTTTTTAGTTATTGCATGCCTATCTTCTTTATCCAACTACATGGTAAATTACTTTGGAGAAAACCAGGTTTTCTGTTTCCTATGTTATTTCCTATGGTATTTTGGTCAACATTATGAGTCGCATGTGACAGAAACAACTCAAACTGCCTTAGGGGGTAAGGAGGAAGGAAGGGTTATTGGCTTCAAAAACTGAAGAATTCAATGAATCATTCTTCCTTTGGACATAGCTGGATCCAAGTGCTCCAACAATGTTGTCAAAGATCAAGCCTTCTACAGCTTGCACAGTTCTCTCTGGGTTGGCATCATCATTTGATGAGTTCTTCCCAACTGAAAGTGCTCAGCACCTCCAAGCTTATATTCCCCTTGACTTCTCTCTCCCAACTGTATATTCTTACACACTCCTGGAATTGAGTGCCATGTACCTACCCAAAAATATACCCAATTCTGAAAAGTCCGGAGACAGGAGTCAACTTTATCCAAATTATGTGGGTTAAAAAGTGAGAAGAGATATTTGCCAAAAGGAAAATAAAAGTAAAGTTATCAAAATGATGGCAATTATGAGATGGAAATTAGGTTCTGGACATGCAAAAACAACACATATTCACTACACAGAATTTACTAGCTTTAAGCATGAGGTAAGAAGCAGGACTTAACTCGAAGGTGGGGCTAGAACTGCCAACCAGATTGAAGACTAGCTGAAACAGGGAAGTGATGAAAGCACCTCTCTATAAGACATGTCCACCAGTGCCATGTCAGTTTA